>NW_023458660.1:162114-162665 GCF_013731165.1 Rhagoletis pomonella
AACTTTTCTAGGGCCCATTCACTGAAAATTCGACGTTGTGGCAGATCGTTCGGCTTCAGTTCTTGCACGAGCTGTATTTTATACGGTTTTACACCAAGATCTTTGCGTAAAATCTTCCATGTGGTCGAATAACACAAACCCAATTGCTGCGAACGGCGACGAATCGACATTTCACGGTCTTCAGCAACACTCTCAGAAACAGACGCAATATTCTCTTCTGTACGCACTGTACGCATTCGTGTGGTTGGTTTAATGTCCAATAAAGTAAACTGAGTGCGAAACTTGGTCACAATCGCATTAATTGTTTGCTCACTTGGTCGATTATGTAGACCATAAATCGGACGTAAAGCGCGAAACACATTTCGAACCGAACACTGATTTTGGTAATAAAATTCAATGATTTGCAAGCGTTGCTCGTTAGTAAGTCTATTCATGATGAAATTTCAAAGCATACTGAGCATCTTTCTCTTTGACACCATGTCTGAAATCCCACGTGATCTGTCAAATACTAATGCATGAAAATCCTAACCTCAAAAAAATCACCCGTTAGT
>NW_023458660.1:162765-191230 GCF_013731165.1 Rhagoletis pomonella
CCTGCGCAGCAGAAGTGAATACAGACATTTGGAACGATTACGTGATCGTACCCAAAGATACCAAGCTCGATCAGATGCTGGACGTAGGGAAAATGAGCGTATTCGGGAAACTGAACGTCGCCGACTCACAAGAAGAGAAAATCGGGATGAAACGTCTGATTTGAGACGGCGAATTCAATGTCGAGTACGTATTCATAGAGTTGACATAGAAAATAGACAAGTTGAAAATGAGAGGCAGTCAGAGCGAATTCGATCAATACGTGATAGTAATGCTGATAATGAAGATTCTGAAAATGGTGCAGGCTTTAGTAACTTCAGACGCACTTATTTACAAAGCATTAAAAAGGGGCCAACAATAGTTTGTATTTCCTGTGGGGGTTTATGGTTTCCACACCAAGTACGCCAATTAAACTTCAATTTAGTTTCCCAAAGCCACCCGAATGTTGCATCAGCCTTCTATCTTTCGGATAAATTCCCCTCCGAAAATGGAAATTTTAATTTCTGTGTGACTTGCAGAAATGCAATATTGAATAAAAAGCTCCCAAAGTTATGTCTCGCTAATGGACTAGATCTTCCAGAAATACTTGATTGCCTGAAGAATCTAACACCTATAGATGAGCGTCTTATTATGCCCAGATTACCATTCATGACGATTCGCCCATTAGGGTATCAAGGGCAAGGTTCACTAAAAGGTGCTGTTGTAAATGTCCCTATTTCCGTGAATGACATTGTGACATGTCTTCCTCGATCGTTTGATCAAACACATGTCATTCAAATTCATTTGAGAAGGCGTATGGAATACAGTCACGATTATATGACGGATACCATACGACCTGCAAAAATTATGGAAGCTTTGCGGTTTTTAGTTAACACCCCTTTGTACCGTAAGCACAATATTGAAGTCAACGAAAATTGGATTTCGAACTTTACTAACGAAGAGGAAGTCCCTTTTATTGCGTCTGTCGAAGATGCTCCGTTGATTGAAAATATTTATAGGGAACAAGTTATTTCCCATAATATATCCTCCAATGTTCACCCACCCGTTGAACCTGTTGTTGAAGAGCCTAATGTTGGTGGCCAAGAAACTTTTCTTGATAATGTTCCTGTAGAGAACTTTGACATTAACCGTCTGGTGATAGCTCCCGGCGAGGGCCAAAGGCCTCTTGATATAATACAAGATAATGACTCAGAAGAATTGTCATTCGCTACAATTTATGCTGGGCAAAAGCGCACTTGTACAGAGACGTACCACAAAATTGTACGATCTGAAATCCGCCGGTATGATAGAAGGGCTTGCACCTTACCTAAATTATTTTACGACTACAAAAAGCTAGAATTATTGCAAATTAAGAACAGCACGTCAGTTTGCCTTCGAAAATTTGCCGGTCGTAAACAAGTCACAGCTCAAAATCTTTTAAATGATAACTTTGTTCAAAGCTTGATTCAGCATGATGATGGCTATAAGGTTCTGAAACGTGTCAGATCTTCTCCTGCGCACTGGGAGGCGGAGAAGAAAAAGGCTATTGCCATGATTCGCCAATTTGGTCTCCCTACCTTCTTTATTACTCTATCAGCTGCTGAGTCCCAGTGGCTGGAGCTATTAGTGATTTTAGCTAAAACAGTCGACGACAGAGAAATCTCTGAGGAAGACGCCAATAATTTGTCAACTCAAGAGCGATATCGTCTTATCCGTTCAGATGCTGTCACCTGTGCTAGGTATTTTGACTATCGTTTCCGTCAAATGCTTAAAATTTTCAAAACAAGCCGGGGCATCTTTGACGAACATTCTGTTAAGAATTTCTATTGGAGAGTTGAATTCCAACAAAGAGGTTCCCCTCACATACATGGAATGTTTTGGCTTATTAACGCCCCAAAAATCGATCTACAAAATCCTCTTACTTTTCCGGATGCTATTAGTTTCATTGATAAGTATATTTCCACGGATGGTTCCGTAAGCCACTTGGAAAACTATCTTGGATATCAAAAGCATAACCATAGTCGTTCCTGTACAAGAGAAATAAGGGGACAACAGGTTTGCCGATTTGGTATTCCTTACCCACCTATGCCTTCCACCCAAATTTTATTACCTTTGCCAGAAAACGTAGAAAACTTGGAAGTGCATAGGGAAAACTACTTCAAAATACAAAACTTTTTGAATTCCAATCTTCTTTCGGCTGATATTTCCAACTTAAGTAATTTTGAAAGTTTTCTCACAGACCAAAAATAAATATTTCATTCGATGATTACTTGCTTGCGCTAAGATCGAGTTTAGCAAAACCAAAAATCTTTTTGAAGAGAAAACTAGAAGATCGATTCATTAACGCATACAACCCCATTATTTTAGAACTACATAAAGCCAATATGGATATCCAGTTTATATTGGATGCATATGCCTGCTGTTCATATATTATTAACTATATAAACAAATCAAATAGAGGGATTTCTAGGCTCTTAAATGAAGCAATATCAGAAGTGAATGCCGGTAACTATACTATTAAGCAAAAACTTCAGCATATAGGACACAAATTTATTTCTGGTACAGAAATATCCGCCCAAGAAGCAGTTTATTGCAGTATTGGACTTCATCTATCGGAAGCGAGCAATGCGGAAGTCTTTATAAATACCTCTCGTCCTGAATAACGAGTGCGGATGGTAAAACCTAGAGCGCAACTTCAGAATCTTCCTTCGGACTCGACCGACATATTTGTTTCTGGAATTTTACAGCATTATGTTCAGCGACCGACTCAATTAGAAACCGTATGCTTAGCTGATTTTGCATCTCTTTATACATATGTAAAGTCAGCCATAAGGATAGCAGGAAGTGATGATGATGAAGATGGTAGGGAGGCTGACGACTTCCTTGGGCATGGGAATGCTCTTCCTCTGAGAGACGGTAGTGGTTTCGTTAAAAGACGTACCAAGCCATGTGTCATCAGGTCCAGAAGATTTAGCCCCGATACCGCCAGAAGTGATTACTTCAGGGAAATGGTAATGCTTTACCATCCATGGCGTGATGAACATCGGGGCCTCATTGAAAATGATAACGAACAAACTTGTGTAGAAAATCATGTTTCAATAGAGGAAAATCGAAGAAAGTATGATGTTTTTGATCAACGAGAGCTCGAAAATGTTTTAAATCATCTTCGCGATGAAGTAGATGTTGAAACAATTGAGCAACATAACCCACCTGTTGTAGATAACGAGTTTAGGGTTCTAGCACTTCCCGAAATAGACCCTGGCTTGAATTTGCTAGATATAAATGAAGGAGATCCATCTAATAATGATGGGGACTCAGGCGGGAATGTAAGACTAATAAAACTCCCACCTTTGATCCCCGTGGAAAACCTTCTTTTTTTAGTTCGTAGTCTAAACTTGAAACCGAGAACTTATTTGACCCATATGCTGCACAATATGAAAAATAATCAGCCATATTATGAGTTTGTGGGAGGTGGAGCAGGAGTTGGAAAGAGTCGTTTGATATATGCAATATATCAGACTCTTAACCATCGGCTAAACTCCGTTCCTGGAACCAATCCAAGTTCGTTGAAAGTTCTTCTTTGCGCCCCTACAGGAAAGGCAGCTTTCGGAATAAATGGTTTAACACTTCACTCTATCTTTTCACTTCCCGTAAATCAATCAAGTCTAGAGTTGCGGCCACTTAGCAATGATGTCGTTAACTCAATCTACTCAAAACTCATTGATTTAAAATTAATAATCATTGATGAAATATCAATGGTAGGGGCACGAATGTTTAGTTCAATCGATGCTAGACTTAAACAAATCTTCAAAAGCAATAATGCATTTGGAGGTATCCCCATTATTGCTTTTGGTGATTTAAAGCAACTTTCGCCAGTTGGAGATAGGAGGATTTTTTCTCCCAATCCTAGTGACAACTACAGTACTTTAGTTGGGTCACCTTTGTGGGAATTATTTAAATACTTTGAGTTAACTGAGGTAATGAGGCAAAGAGGGGATCAGCCTTTTGCTATCGCTTTAAATAATATGGCATCCGGTACTATGACAAATGATGACATATCTTTAATCGAAAGCCGTGTGGTTAACTCGAATCAAATTCCTGATGATGCAATCCACCTTTTCTGGTCCAACGAAGAATCTAATAATTTCAATGCACTCAAACTTAGTCTTATCCCCACGCCAACTATTCTTTCAACTGCTAAGGATGTAGTCAAAGGGATAGGTGTGGGCGCGCAAGCTTCGAATATTTTGGAGAGTTCGCCTTTTCAAATCTTCGGAAACGCAAGGCCTTTCATATAATTTGACATTAAAAACCACAGCCAAATATATGATTACTGTAAATATCAATACAGGTGATGGACTAGTAAATGGGGCTACGGGGCAGCTTATACATATTGATTTCGAATTTTCCATGCCATCAACTATTTGGTTAAAATTTTTAGAACCATCTGTGGGTTTGTTGGCGAGATCAAAAAAGTCTCATCTGGGTGATACTTCTTGGACACCAATTGAAAAGACAGTGAGAGCTTTTCAGTGTAGGAGGAATGAGCAGATTACAATCGAAAGAACCCAATTTCCGGTTGTTCCCGCTGAGGGAATAACTATCCATAAAAGCCAGGGTGCTACGTATAACAAAGTCGTTGTACACACCCGGCCCAGGATGCCCAGGGCAGCTTTGTATGTAGCTTGCAGCCGAGCCACTAGTGCAGATGGTCTCTTTATACAAGGGAATTTTCAGCCACCTAATCCATTTTCGGCATCGGACCCAGTATATAAAGAACTTATTGAATTGAGTACCTCAAAAGCCCTTACTCCAACCTTCCACTTCATGTTGTCACGAACATCAAAACTACAAATTTTATATCATAATGCTCAGAGCCTTCATGCTCATATAGATGATGTTAGAAACGATTACCTGATGCTATCTTCGGATATATTAGGGGTATTCTCCAAATCTTGCAAAGCCATTGCACGTAGCACGGATTGCACGGATTGCATAAATTGCAAACACACAACAAGAAAATTCATGGGAAACAACATTTCCTATCGCTGCAAAATATGCAACGTCGAAACCCATGTATATATTTTGCAAAATAGCATAGCAAGATAATAGCGACCCCGTGCTAGTTGTTTTGTTGTTGGAATTGCTACATATTTCTCTCATTCCTCTCATCTCGCTCACTTAATTTTTTTTTGCTGTCTCTTGTTATTGTATTTGATACATAATTTCGCTGCTTGCTCCCCATGCATGCTACCACTTTGCAATGGGGTGTTCTCGTACTCTTCGAAATTTGGAATAGTATTTTTGCATTTCGTGCAATCCGTGCATCGTGCAAGACTTCGAGAATACCCCTATTATGTTTCGTCGAGACATGGAGCTATCCTTCGGAAAATTTTGAAATTCCTGGTTTTATTCTATCAAATGAGCTAAGGATAGATAGCACCACAACACGGAACAGGAATAAGAGAGGAATTTTAGTATATGCAAAGTCTGAGATTGCTTCATCAATTCAACTTTGCAGAATTATAAAAAAGTATACTGGCCATAAGTCTTTAGAAGCCGTACTATTCAAACATCTTAACATATATGTATTGGTGCTTTACAGGAATTCCGTTTTTCCTATCGGAGATATGGCATCAGTGCTCCGGGACATTCTCAGTAATGACTTGTGTAATCAAAAAGTTATTATTGTCGGGGATTTCTATGCCTAGAACTTATGGGAATAGAATAGCAAATCTTCTAGGAGAATGTAGTCTTAGATCGCTATTAGATTCGGAATGTTCGACAACTCTTGCAGGATCTCAAATTGACTGGGCATTTTCGAACATAAATGGTACTCAAATTAAAGCAGTTGTATATGAAACAGTTCACAGTTACCATGACAGTATCTGCATTTCCGTGTCTGATTTAATTCCTTTCTCTTAACCGTCTCAATAAAAGTTATTTTGTACATACTTTCTCTTCTCTCATAAAAAAAAAACTATTGTAATTAAATATTTATTGTACACATACATATATATAGGAATATAGAAAATAAATAAGCAAATATTCGAAATGTTTTAATGAAGAAAATTTAAATTTTGTTAACTTTAATCTCAAATATTTTATTAAAAATAAATGAAATAAGTGAAAAATATTCGATGATGTAATAAACCATTTTTGCAATTAGACATATGTACATGTTGAAATAAGGATATTAATAGCTGTAAAGAATAACTTAAGCAAATAACGGGTGATTTTTTAAGAGCTTGATAACTTTTTTTAAAAAAAAAACGCATAAAATTTGCAAAATCTCATCGGTTCTTTATTTGAAACGTTAGATTGGTCCATGACATTTACTTTTTGAAGATAATTTCATTTAAATGTTGACCGCGGCTGCGTCTTAGGTGGTCCATTCGGAAAGTCCAATTTTGGGCAACTTTTTCGAGCATTTCGGCCGGAATAGCCCGAATTTCTTCGGAAATGTTGTCTTCCAAAGCTGGAATAGTTGCTGGCTTATTTCTGTAGACTTTAGACTTGACGTAGCCCCACAAAAAATAGTCTAAAGGCGTCAAATCGCATGATCTTGGTGGCCAACTTACCGGTCCATTTCTTGAGATGAATTGTTCTCCGAAGTTTTCCCTCAAAATGGCCATAGAATCGCGAGCTGTGTGGCATGTAGCGCCATCTTGTTGAAACCACATGTCAACCAAGTTCAGTTCTTCCATTTTTGGCAACAAAAAGTTTGTTAGCATCGAACGATAGCGATCGCCATTCACCGTAACGTTGCGTCCAACAGCATCTTTGAAAAAATACGGTCCAATGATTCCACCAGCGTACAAACCACACCAAACAGTGCATTTTTCGGGATGCATGGGCAGTTCTTGAACGGCTTCTGGTTGCTCTTCACTCCAAATGCGGCAATTTTGCTTATTTACGAAGCCATTCAACCAGAAATGAGCCTCATCGCTGAACAAAATTTGTCGATAAAAAAGCGGATTTTCTGCCAACTTTTCTAGGGCCCATTCACTGAAAATTCGACGTTGTGGCAGATCGTTCGGCTTCAGTTCTTGCACGAGCTGTATTTTATACGGTTTTACACCAGATCTTTGCGTAAAATCTTCCATGTGGTCGAATAACACAAACCCAATTGCTGCGAACGGCGACGAATCGACATTTCACGGTCTTCAGCAACACTCTCAGAAACAGACGCAATATTCTCTTCTGTACGCACTGTACGCATTCGTGTGGTTGGTTTAATGTCCAATAAAGTAAACTGAGTGCGAAACTTGGTCACAATCGCATTAATTGTTTGCTCACTTGGTCGATTATGTAGACCATAAATCGGACGTAAAGCGCGAAACACATTTCGAACCGAACACTGATTTTGGTAATAAAATTCAATGATTTGCAAGCGTTGCTCGTTAGTAAGTCTATTCACGATGAAATTTCAAAGCATACTGAGCATCTTTCTCTTTGACACCATGTCTGAAATCCCACGTGATCTGTCAAATACTAATGCATGAAAATCCTAACCTCAAAAAAATCACCCGTTATTTGTAAACATCTTTTAAAATAAAAATTAATTTATAACTATTTGAATAAATATTATTTTAACGATTATTTAAACAACTTTCTTAAACTTTTTGAAACAAAATTGCAAATTGGTTTATACCTTTTTTCAAAGTGGACGTCGCATTGGCCACTTACATGTGTACATGAAAACTCGAAACATTAATTATTTCAGTAGCTCCTGAAATATACCTGTCTAAAAATAATATGTAAAGTGATCTCTTAGCAAACCTTTTATTGCTAAAAAATTTTTTACAATGGTCGTGGAACCGTTCATTTATGATTTAATATATGTACTAAAAAATCACATTCACATTCATTAATTGACTTCATTGCTTTTCAGCTCACCAAAAAAAACACGCCCACCTAATATGCAACACATTACTTTTAATCTAGGTATATAAATAATATTGCGAGGGTATATAAAATTTGGGCTCGACCGAATTTAGCCTTTCTTACTTGTTTTTAATTTAGAAGGGTTGTATTTGAAACTGAATTTATGTAGTTTGATCATATATGTAGTCCAAAAAGCTTAAAATTAAAACCGAAATTTTTAACCGTGTACTGAAACATTTTGGTCCAACATTTTCACCAAAAGTTCACGTTCATGTTTTTTAGTGACGCATTTGTCTTTTAATATTACGGTTTGGTGGTTGTCAGAAGGCATATTTGCCGTCTTAAATAACTTAGCAAAACTGTACATGCATAAAAAGATACGTAATAGTTTCAGTGCGTTTGAAAGGCGCCACGTCCCCTTTTCAAATAACTCCAATTTTCTCTAAGAGCATGGGATTGATTTCATATATCTTTATACCATTTTCGAGTAATTTACCATGGGAGGTGCCAAGTCCCTTTTTCCAATAGCCCCAACTTTTCTTCATGACCAGTCGCGTTTTATATATCTTGTACATACCAAGTTCCAGTACTCTTCCATGAACACATTCAGAGATATGCAGTATGAAAAATTCCATGTGTATGGGAAGTGCCACGCCTCCTTTTCCGATAACCACAATTTATCTCCATGAGTATGCGATTGCTTTCATATATCTCCATACCAAGTTCGAGACCTCTTCCATGAACATTTTCCGGGATATGCAGTATGAAAAATTCGGTTTGTATGGGAGGTGCAACGTAACTTTTTCCAATAACCGCAATTTTTATCCATGGTTATGCAAATGTTTTCATATATCTCCATACCATATTCGAGTAGTCTACCATGAACACCTCCAGAGATGTGCAAGATGAAAAATTCGGTTTGTATGGGAGGTGCCACGCCCCCTGCACCTAGCGGTATGAAATATACTTTACATCCGATTCTCATACCTACCATATATAACACAAAAAAATTCATAAAGATCGGTCTAGCCGTTTTGGAAGAGTTCGATTTTTAGATATAGACTAGCGGTACCCCGTGTGCTTCTCTTCACCAAATATTGAAAAATGAGTGAAAAATCCTGGAATTTTTCTATATGAAAATTTATCATCTGTTTTATTTTAAAATTTTTGATTCTTTATTTTAAATCTTAATCCAACACATTTGGACATACAACATTTTTTGTTTTTCCATCTTCGGTATGAATAAATAAACTATTTGGAATGCCAACTCTTGAACAGGCCACATATAGCTACCAATTCCAATAATCTACCACAAATATTTCTAGAGATATACCAGATGAAAATTTTTGTTAGTATGGGTGGTGCCACGCCCCCTTTCCGAATTCGGGCAAACTTAACACAAACCATCTGCATAATAGCCCGACTACGCCGTATAAATTTGGTTGAAATCTTGCACTTATTTTTTGTATACTGCCAATTTTTCTCCATGAGTATGGAATTATTTGATATACTTCTATACCAATTTCCAGTACTCTACCACAAATATTTCAAGAGATATACAACATAAAAATTTTATTTAGTATGGGAGGAGACCCCCTTTTACGAATTCGGGCAAACTCCACATAAACCATCTGCATGATAGCGTGAATATGCCGTATAAATTTGGTTGAATTCGGTGAAGCCGTTCTCAAGTTATAAGCTCACACCAAAAGGGTGTACTTATTTTTGTACATAAGATACATATGCCACGCCCCCTTTTCCAAATTTGGGCAAACTCCACATAAAATATCTGCATGATGGCCCGAATATGCCGTATAAATTTGGTTCAATTCGGTGAAGCCGTTCTCAAGTTATAAGCTAACTAACTAATATTTATATATCAAATAGACGCGCCACGCCCCCTTTTCCGAATTCAAGGAAACTTCACATAAACCTTCTGCATGATAGCCCGAATACGCCGCATGAATTTTGCTGAATTCGGTGAAGCCGTTCTCAAGTTATATGGTCACACCAAAAACGTTCACTTATTTTTATATTTTAGTTAGTATGGGTGGTGTCACGCCCTCTTTTCCGAATTCGGGGAAACTTCGCATAAACCATCTGCATGATAGATCGAATATGTCACATAAATTTGGTTGAATTCGGTGAAGCCGTTCTGAAGTTATGAGGTCACACCTAAAACGTGCACTTATTTTTATATATAAGACTAGCGGTACCAAGGTGTGCTTCTCTACACCAAATATTGAAAAATTAATGAAAAATCCTGCACGGCGTACTTCATTTTGTTAGAAGTGCTCCTCAACATTTTGCGATCTTCTTTGCGATAACATCATGTTCGCAAGACGCGTACGTCGGCCTATATTTGAACAACTGGATCGTGGTATTTTATTCAATAGCGAACGAAAAAGTCAATGCATACGAACGAATTCGATAAATCGTATGGTAAACGCACTATTTAAAAAATTATCAAATGAAATTCACAATCGACAGTAAATAAGGACTTGAAAAAACTTCATTCGAAGCCAAAGAACACAACACAGTCACAATTTTCCACAATAGTTTTGTTCACTGTAAATCAAAGAGGAGAAATACCTACATGGAAAATTTCCAAAGTACTCAAACTTTTCGTACGAAACGATGCAACAAATTTGTGCAAAAATATTGAAATTGAAGAAAAAAATAAAATGAAATATGAATTAACACCTATATTAAACACACGTGTTGATTCTCTAAAGTCCAAAATAGAAAGACCGAATATCAATGTACACCACCTATTCGATAATACGATGAAATGACAGATGTGTTGTGTTGTGGTGACTTTCATTCCATTGGCTCTGCAAAATCCCTATTGAAAAACTTGCAGCCATGTTTATAGTTGACTTAATTTATCCGAAGAAAAAATAAACACAGCACAATATAGCAACAATTTTCCACTACGTTTTCAAACTTTTCGTACGAAATTATGCAACAAATTTGTGCAAAATTATTGAAATAAATTAAATTGATTATTATATTGATTTTTTTGAGCTCAAGGCCGGGTTGAAATAAAACAATCAGTTTTTGTTGTTTTTAAATCGTACATGTTAAAAAAAATAATCAATTACTAATTGAGAACTATATTGCAGCCATGTTTATACTTCACTTAATTTATCCAAAGAAAAAATAAACACAGCAAATCATAGCAACAATTTTTCACTATGTTTTCGATTTTTCATGTATCTGCTGTTGTACCATATACGTGGTTCATGTGACAGACATAAACTGTCATATATCATGAACCGCTGGTCCGAATTCGGGCACACTTCACATAACCCATCTGCATGATAGTCCGAGTAATAATAATATTAGTTTGGCGCTTTCAACCAAATTTATACGGCATAGTCGCAATATCTTGAAATATTTGTGGTATATTACTGGAAATTGGTATAGACATATGAAATAATTCGATACTCATGGAGAAAAATGTGTGTGGTGGCGTGGCACCACCCATCTTAAATAAAAAAATTTAAACGGTATATTCGGACTATCGGCCGCTGTGGTGTAGTGGTAAGCAGTGCGCGCTGTCACCCATCAGCACCTGGGGTCAAGCCCTGGTCAAAGCAACATCCCAAAAAATATAGAAAAAGGTTTTTTCTTAACAGCGGTCGTCCCTCGTCAGGCAATGGCAAACCTCCGGGTGTATTTCTGCCATGAAAAACAGCTTCTCATTAAAATACAATCGCCGTTCGGAGTCGGCATAAAACTGTAGGTCCCTCCGCTTTGTGTGACAACATCAAGCACGCCACAAGTCGGAGGAGAAGCTCGGCCAAACACTAACATATGTGTAAGCGCCAATCTATTATTATTTTTATCCCGACTATCATGCAGATGGGTTATGTGAAGTGTGCCCGAATTCGGTCCAGCGGTTCATGATATATGACAGTTTTTGTCTGTCACATGAACCACGTATATGGTACAACAGCAGATACATGAAAAATCGAAAACACACCAAATTTCAAGATCTTGGGACTTATGGTTCCCAAGTTATAGTTGATAAAAGGGTCCACGCCAATGGGATGTGCCACGCCCCTTTTTACAAGCTCATGTATATATAGCCTACTGTAAGCACCTACCGCAGATATGTCTGCATACCTAATTTCAATTTCATGTGACTGATGGTTGTGAAATTATAGCTGATAAAAATTTCCACGCCTATGGGATACGCCACGCCCCCTTTTACAAACCCCTTTGTATATACTTTACTGTAAGCACCTACCATAGTTATGTCTGCATACCAAATTTCAAGTTCATGTGGCTTATAGTTCCGGAGTTATAGCTGATGAAATATTCCTATCTGATGTACCACGCCCACTTTTACAACCTCATTGATATATACCCTACTATAAGCATCTACCATATGTATGACTGAATGACAAATTTCAAGTTCATATGACTTATAGTTTCGGATTTATAGCTGATAAAATATCCCACGCCTATTGGATGTGCCACGCCCACTTCTACAAACTCATTTATTTATACCATACTATAAGCACCTACCATATATGTATATGACTGTATACCAAATTTCAAGTACATGTGACTTATGGTTCCGAAGTTATGATTGATAACAAATTTCACGCCAATGGGATGTGCAAAGTCATTTATATATACTCTACTGTAAGCACCTACCATATATACATATGACTGCATACCAAATTTCAAGTTCATGTGAATTATAGTTTCGAAGTTATGGCTGATAAAAAATTTCACGCCTATGGGAGGTGCCACGCCCCCTTGTCGAATCCCAGTTTTTTTACCCTATTATAGGCCCAGGTGTCATGGCAATACTCTGTCCAAATTTTGTCCGATTCTGTCCGTCCGTTTAGGCTGCAACCTGGCACATACATACATACATAGTACATCTATATCTACATACATAGTTATTTATTTATTTATAGCTGTTAGGAAAGTTTGTAAAACTTAAAACTAACAGAGGGGGTAGTTTTGGGTGCTGAGGTCTTAAGCTATTCTGATGCTTAAGAGTAGAACATATAGTAACTTATTTTTAGGTTAGGTCTAATTCTTAAAGTAAGTATTGGCAATTAACAATTTGAATTTTTGTATGATAAATTGGGTAACAATTAAGGCTTAAATTAATGAAGAGGTTCTTAATTGCCAATTAGGTGCCTGTTTGAACATAGTCTTAGATGTGTTAAAATGTATGTGTATATTAGCTCGTTGATGTTACTTTTATATATGGTGGTAAAGGTTAGTTAATTTTAGGAATAGGATAATTTTGTTCATGATTTCTAGGTTGGGGTTGGAAAGGAGTTGAGTGGGGTTGTCACTGTCTTCTCAGTGTTGCCATGGAGTGGCAGGAGTCGAGGATGTGTTCTATGGAGGTTGGAGTATGAGTTTGGCAAGCAGGGTAGGATGAAAAAGAGTTGGTGACTATGCGGTGTAGTTTAGTAATTTTTGTGTGTCCCAGTCGAAGTCTTACTATTTTGATTTGGTCTAGCCTTGTAAGTGCATTTTGGGGAATGTATTTCAGGTAGTTGCAGTTTATATGTTTTTTTTTTAAGTTGTTGGTACCAGTTAGTGGAGTTTGGTAAGAGTTTTTCATGCTCCGTTTGGAGTTCGTGTTTTAAAAATTTATTAATATCTTTTACTTTTAAGTTTTGAGTACTTATGAGAGGGAGGCGAGTTGCTTCCTTAGCAGTTTGGTCTGCTAGCTCGTTACCAGTAATATTAGAATGTCCAGGTATCCAGAGTAGTTAAATTTTTGGGTTATGTTTGATTAGTAGTGGCGCTGATGGCGCTTGGGTAGATTTCATGGTTATTTATATTCGAAATTGAGTTTAGTGATGACAGAGAGTCTAAGCAAATGATGAATTTGCCTCTTTTTACTTTTATTATTTGAATTGCCTCTAATATAGCGATAGTTTCGGCCGATAGAACTGAGGAGTAAAGTGGGAGCGCTCCCGATTTAAGCACAGTGTTTTCTGTAGTTATGGAATATGTGGAGAAATTGTTTGATTGTGAGCCATCGGTGTAGATGAATGTGCAGTTTTTATTGTTGGCTTTGATTTTTAGGAACTCTTGTTGGTATACGGATTTATTTGTGTCAGTTTTGGTAAATGATTTTAGAGATGTGTTTATAAGGTTAGGGGTTAGTTTCCATGCGGGTTTTTGTTTATTAGTTTTGTCGGGATAAAATGGGAGATTTAGTTGGGTACATTTTGATACTATTTTATCGAGGACCGATCTTATACTTTTCTTGCGTTTTCTGGTTCTTTTGTAGGTTTTTAATATTTTGAAGAGAGGTGTATCGTAGGAGTTTATAAGTGCTCTGAAAAGTTTGGTTGTAAGGTATTCATATTTGTTTTCAATGGTATGGATGTTCGACTCTAACAGCGTGTTTTTGATTGGGGTAGTGCAGAAGGCCCCTAATGATGTACGGATTGCAGAATTGAGTTTTGTTTTAAGTTTGTTTAATGTTGATTTAGGGAAGTCTCCAAAAAGGAAAAGCCCATAGTCTATTCTTGAGGTAATTATTGCCTTAGTTATGTTGAGTAAAGTGTGTGTGTTACAGTTAAATTTGGCACTTGACAAGCATTTAATGATGTCGAGTCGTTTTGAGAGTGAAGTTGCTAATTCGTTAATATGGCAGTTCCACTTGTAGTTTTTGCTGAGGGTAATTCCTAATATTTTCAGTGACCTTACTGTTGGGATTATGATGTTGTTTGTGTAAATGCTTGTTGAGCAGTTATGTTTTCTGCATATGTGCATGTGCTTGCATTTATCTGGTGATAGGTTGGCGCCCGAATAAAGGCACCAATTGCTTATATTTTGAAATAGGGTATGTAGATTGAAAGTTAAGTTTTTTTGTTTATTGAGTTTTATTATGAGGTGGAAATCGTATGCGTAAGCGGTAAAGTTGATTATTTTATCGATCGCTATAAGTTAGAGAGTTTGTTGTAGGCTACTAAGAATAAAATTACTGAAATCGGGGAGCTCTGGGGGATTCCGTTAAAAAGTGGAAGTATGTTTGAAGTTCGTTGTCCGACGCGTACTATTATTCTTCTATTTGAAATGAAGTTAGTTACGTAGTTTATTATTTTTGGTCCCAATTTCCATTCATTTAATTGATCTAGTATTGCGTGGACGCCGATCCTATCGAAAGCCTTCGAAAAGTAGAGGGAAATGATGGACGTGTGGCTTTTTCTTGAGAGCGATTCAGTTATGAGATGGTCTGCGTAAATCAGACAATCCTTAACTGATTTTCCTCTTTTAAAACCAAATTGGTTGTTATGTAGGAGGTTATTGTTAGTCACATACCACCATAGCCTTTTGGCAATGATTTTGTCTAATAATTTTGCAATGCAGGGGTTTAATGATATAGGTCGGTAGGAGGTAGTAATGGTTTTATTTTTATTGGGTTTTAAAACTGAAATGACTAGGCTTGATTTGTACGACTGCGGGATGTGGCTATTGAGAATGTCATTGAAATGTTGTGTAATCCTTTGTTTGGTTGCGTGTGAAGAGTTTTTGATCATAAGGTACGATATTCGGTCGTGATCTGGTGTGTTCCCCTTTAAGGTATGCAGGGCGGATAGTAGCTCGATGTATGTGATGTCGGTTTCTATTTGGTTGGCGGATGGTGTGGGGTTGTATGTTGTTTGTGCTGTTTTGTATTTGTTGTTGATGAACTCTTGGGAAAAGGCTGAGTCTTGAGAGGTTTGTGACCAGTGCTGTGCGAAGTTGTTAGCTGTCTCAAGTTTGCATGTGGTGGTTTGCCCTGTGACTGTATTTTTTATGCTATGGATCGACGTAGAGTTGTTAAGACCACAGAATGTCCTGATGCTAGCCCAAATTTTAGATGTAGGGGTTGAAGGTTGAATTTCTTAAGTGAAGGCTGTAGTAGCTCGTATTTTGCTTTGCCTAAGCTACGGACGAAATAGTGCATTTGCTCTTTTAAAGGTTACTACGTTTTCAACGTTGATGTTGGTTTTTAGATTACGCCAAGCGCGTTTTTTTGAGTTTTTTAGGTTTCGATTAGTGTTTTACTCCACCATGGGACATTGTGTTTTTGGGGATTAGGTGTAGTTTGGGGGATTTCTTTGTGTGCGCTTTGTAACAGGATTTTCTTTATGCATTTATTTTATTTTATTTATGATTTTCTTTATTAGTGTTGTTGCTAGCTGTAGTTCTATTGGTAAGATGGAGCGTGGATAAATGGTAAGCTGTCCAGTCAGCAAGTTGGGTTTTAAATTGGGGTCGTTTTTGGTAATTGCCTGTTGTTTGTGCAAAGAGGGATATATGTATCGGAAAGTGGTCGCTTCCGTACAGGTCGTCCAGTGTTTTACATGCGCTGTTAGGTACTAAGGTAGGTGAACAAAATGAAATATCTATGTGGGAGAAGGTAATGTGGGTTGTGTAGTGTGTTGGGGAGCTGTCGTTAAGAAGGATTAGGTTGGACTGGTCAATGAATTTTAATAGTTTGTTTCCCCTTTGGTTATTTTGTGTGGAGCCCCATTTCCGGTGCCAGCTATTGAAGTCTCCTGTAATAAGTGTTTCGTGGTGATTGTTGGCGCCATGCAAGATATTAAGGTCGTTTAGGGTAAATGTTTTGTTTGGTGAAATATATACAGAGAAAATTGTTATTTTCTTTGTGGATTCTACATCTATTGCTGATACATCGAAACGGTTGGAGTTGATGTTAGCGTTTGAAAATTGTATTGATTGGTGAATTAATAAAGCTGAGCCCCCGAATATGTTTGTAGGGCTATTGTAGATTATTTGGTAGTTTACGGGTACGGGTAGGTATTTTATATTAAAGAGGTTTCTTGCAGTGATAGTATTTGAGGGGAGTACTTTTTAATTATAAGAAGAAGTTCATTGTAATTATTTAAGTAACATTTGATATTACATTGGATAACGTTAAGTGTCATATTTGTTAGTAATTAAAAAGCCAAAGGTAAATTAGATGAGGATTATGTAACTTAATTTAGTCTAATAACAATATAAGTAGCAATGATGCGATTTAAGAGATGTCGAATAAATCGGTGTCAAAAACGTCGACTTTGCTGCTGCTGTGGGGAATTTTGCTTACGTTTTTTGCCTTATTACTTGTTGTTAATTTTTTCAGCTGTGTACGTAGCTTTTTTGATATATTTCTTGGAAGTATTTTGATGTTTTGTTTTAGTGTACTTGCTGAGTCTGTATCAGATTCGCTCATCATCTCTGGTAATTTTGTGCTTCCTTTGCTAGTTGTTGGTGTGGGAGAGATGTTAGTGGTGAGTTTGTATGGTGTAGAAGGTCGGCTAGTAATGATTGGTTCCTCTTGGATAGGTTTTTCGTGGGGAGTTATGTTCTGCTTGTATGTCTCGTTATTGGTGTATGTAGATGTTGGGATGGAATTGCTTGCGGTTGCAGCATATGTGGTGTTGTTGGATGGGTGTCGTTGTTTGTATATTGCCTTTGCAGTTCTGTTGTCGACGTTTGATGTTGTTTTGATGATTTGTATTTCTTTCTCCTTTATGAAGTTAGGGCACTTTTTATCATAAGCAGAATGGTTTGAGTCGGTGTGGTTGTTGCTTGCACAGTTGACACATTTTTTGTTATCTTTGCATTGTTCTTTTGCTTCTTCGTTTAAATGGTAAACTGTGCAAACGTGTGGGAATATTTTGGTATTTTTGCAATACTTAGCTAAGTGGTTGTACCTCATGCAGTTCTTACAGCGCATTGGTGGGGGTATATATGGACGGATTGGTACTTTTAAGTAACCGATATTGAATTTCGAAGGCAGTGTGGTAGTGTTAAAGGTTATTATTAAAAGTCCGGTTTCTACAAGTTGGTTGTCAACTTTTTTGTAAAGTTTTTTAACATCGCTTACGTTTTGGGCGATGAGCTCTTGTAGTGTTTCTTGTTCGGTGATATTTCTCAAATCATTACAGTAGATAACGCCTTTAGAGCAGTTGAGTGTTGGGTGCAGGGTAATGTCAATCGTTATAGTGTTAGAAAGCGCCATTAAAGTGATTAGTTTGTTTGCTTGTTTTCCAGATTTTGTTTTCAGTAGTATTTGTCCGCTTAGTATTTTTTTACATGTTATTATTTCGCCGCATGTAGCGTCAATTGCTTTTTGTATTAAGAACGGAGATACGTTTTTGAGGGACTCTGCAGAATTTGTTCTTGTCATTAGAAGGTAAATTGGGTCGTTTGATGTTAGGTCATGTGATTTAGTTGCATCCCACCGCAGTAGCGGCATTTGCGGTGTTGGTGTTGTTGTGTTGTCGGGTGGTTTATATTGTTAGTCTGATTTAAGCAGTAACACTAGCACGTGTATCGGCACTATCGTATGATGTCGTTTATTGCTGTTATTTGGATAATCTTTGAGTTTGTGTGTATTACACTCTTTTGTTCTTTTGTATTTGTTTCTTTTTGTCTATTGTTTATTTACTTGTTTTATTTGGTTTTCGCTTTGACGGTAGAACATCGACTTACATATATAGTGGATATATCCTTTTCTTAGCGTAAAATAATTTTTGGGGATGTCTCGGCCACAGGGCCACCTATCGTGTAAATTTCAAGTCCAAATATTTCTTTTAAATTGGCTAAATTGTTTTCTAAATATTAGCCAAATCAGCAAGTAAATGCAATTTTTATGAATATCCCATCCCCAGCGCCACCTAGCGATTAAATTTTTAGTCGAAATATTTCCCTTCAAGGTGCTGAAATATGTTCCAAATACGAATGAAATCGGCCCAGCCGTTTAGTAGTTTAGTGACATTCAATATATGGAAAACTCTATGAAATTGTGAAATTGTGAAGTCTCAGCTTTCTTCATTTTTCGGCAACAACAACAAAAAATTTCAAATTTTTTTAAATCAAAGAACCTTCTACACAGAAGGTCCAAAAAAGTCCTTTTTGCAGAATTGAAATCGGTTAAGCCGTTTGGTCAGGCATCGCCGTCATACGGAAAACATTTCATTTTTATACCCGAGCGCACTTGTGCACACGGGTATATTAATTTTGTTCACATAACGGTTGTTTGTAACAGCCAAAACGAATCGAGATAGATATAGACAAATGCATACATAAATGATCAGGATGAAAAAAGAAATCGATTAAGCCATGTCTGTCTGTCCGTCCGTCTGTCCGTCTGTCCGTCCGTCCGTCCGCCCGTGTACACGATAACTCGATCAAAAATTGAGATATCTCAACGAAATTTGGTATGTAGGTTTCCCTTAATCCAAGGTAGGTTGGTATTGAAAATGGGCGAAATCGGACTGTAACCACGCCCACTTCCCATATAACGGTAATTTCCAGAAATACGAAAACTGCGATATTTTAGTAACTACTGAAGATAATTCACTCAAAATTAATACTTACAATAACTTTTAGACGAAAAATAAGAATATTATAAATTTTTGGAAAATGGGCGTAGCCACGCCCACTTATGGTTACATGTGTATATCTTGGTAACCGCTGCACCAATTTCGGACAATAACCACGCCTACATCCCATATAACGGTAATTTTCGGAAATACGAAAACTGCGATATTTTAGTAACTACTGAAGATTATTCACTCAAAATTAATATTTACAACAATTTTTAGACGAGAACTAAGAGTGTTATAAATTTTTGGAAAATGGGCGGAGCCACGCCCACTTATGGTTACATGTGTATATCTCGGTAACCGCTGCACTAATTTCTTCCAAACTTGGCACAGTTGTTGGCCTTGGTACAGCATAAAAAATCGCCTAAAATTTTTAAAATCGGACGATAACCACGCCCACATCCCACATAACGGTAATTTAGAGAAATACACAATCTTCGATAAATCAGTAAATATTGAAGCTAATTTATTCAAAATTGATGCTTCTAACAATTCTTACCATGAAATACGTTAATGGTAAAATTTTGGAAAAAGGGCGTGGCACCGCCCACGTATGATCACATATATGTATATCGGTAACCGTTCTACCAATTTGTACCAAACTCGGTGTGGTTATTGTGCTTGCCACATAGAAGCAAAACGTTGAAAATTATTGAAATCGGACTAAAATTACGGCCGCTTTTCGTATAACGGTAAATTTCAGAAATGCTTGAAACTTCAATATTTCGAAATTTAAGGACGCTAATTTACTCAAAATTGATACACCCCGGCTTACCATCTAGCGGTAGGTTTCGGAAAGGTGAAAAAACATATATTTAATACTTGCGCCGGGTATTTAATGTTCGGCTCTGCCCGAACTTACACTTTTTTACTTGTTATATATATATTTATATTTTTTACTTGTTATATATATAGATAACAGTTATTGAAGACTTTTATTTATTATATTTTATTTTATAAAAGTCATCAATACAAATCAGTCAGTGACTTTTACTTTTAAACGCCATCAATATAAATCAGTCACCGACTTTTATTTTTTAAATCAATCTAAATCAATATAAAAGTCATTAAAATTTTTCTCAGTTAAGAAGGTGTTGGGAAACAAAAGTTTACTACGACTTATACAAATAACTTTTATAATTATGATTTAAAAAATAAAGGTCAGTGACTCATTTTGGTTTATGACTTTTATAAATAAAAGTCTTCGATAACTGTTATCTAAGACATTTAATTAAAAACCAAAAATAACTGTTATTTGAAGATTATTTAGATAAAAATCAAAAATAATTGTTATTTTCAATTTATAAAATAAAAGTCAGAAATAACGGTTATTTAAAGAGTAATTAAATAAAAGTAAAAAAATAATTGTTAAAGTGTGATTTTTTTAATAAAAGTTGTAACTGTTACCGTCCCTGATTTGTACCAAAATTGGTACGATTATTTCGCTTACTACATAAAAGCAAAACGTTAAAAATTATTGAAATGGGACTAAAATCACTCCCACTTTTCATACAACGGTAAATTTCAGAAATTCTTGAAACTTCGATATTTCAAAATTTACTCAAAATTGATACTAACAACAATCCCTTGAACATGTAAAATTTTTTTTAGAATTTTGGAAAGTGGGCGTTATACGGCCTACATCTAACTATATAAGTTTATCTCATTAAGTATAACTGGGGTAATAGGGGTAAAACGGGGTAACGGCAGTTTTCAGAAAGGTGAAAGACTATATTTTATACTTGCGCCGGGTATCTAATGTTCGGCTTCCCCCGAACTTAGACTTTTTTACTTGTTTGGTTCTGAACATCGGTAACTAGGTCGCCATTGTTGTTCTTACAGGGATATTCCCTGGTCTTGAAACCCTCCGTAAGTCGCCTAACTCTCTGGCAAAATTTTCGGTCATTCTTACTGTCGGCCAGCATTTCAAGCTCTTCGCACTCACGTATTTCGGCCTCTCTCTTCTTATTGCGGCAAATACGTTATGCCTCCCTCTTCAGATCCCTATAGCGGTCCCACATAGCGCGCGTTGCGCCCGATCGCAGCGTGGCCCTGTAGGCGGCATCTTTTTTCTCTGCAGCTTCCTGACACTCCTCATCGTACTAGTTCTTCTTTCGGGCTCGCTGAAATCCGAATACTTCTTCGGTGGCGATACTTAATGAGCGGGAAATGTGGTTCCACTGCTCGCATATGTCGGTTTGTTGAAGAGTGTTCTCTGAGAGCAGGTGTGAGAGTCGAGTAGCGAATGCATTGGCTGTCTGTTGTAATTCGGGATTCGGGTTCAGCGAGATTAAAACCCCATATGTATGAGTTTTCAGGTATATTTAATGTGACCAACTATTTCATAGCTGAAAGAAGTACAGCTTTCGTTGGGTTAAGTTAACGGCGCAAGCCGATTATGAAATTTCGAATGCAGCTAATTTCGATCCCTGAGAGCTCAGTATTTGTTCAGAAGTCGAGCCAAAATGCCTCCATCTTAACATTGCGAAGGTTGGACAGTTTAAAGAAAATGTGGAGATGATTCCACTTCATCTTCTTCTTGACATCTGATACGAAAAGGTCAGTTGAAACTCCTAGTCTCGCCGCATGAATACCAATCGCACAATGGCCTGTCAGAACCCCCATCACTAGCCATTGAGAGGTAACGTGTTTTAAAGTGCCCTATAAAAATATTTACTGCAGCAGAGAAACGTCTTCTTTTCCTTTTTTATGTCCCGGTTTCCCTCAGCCTAATAGCAGTTCGTGCTGCGACAATTCTGTCTGAAATATCCGCATGCGCCGTGTTCAACATATGTATGTTAAGCGCCAGTGTAGGTGTGGTTCCTAATGCTCCGCTAATTCCTGTTTTACAAGTGAAGACTTCTTAGTGAGTTCCACCAGACAAGGGCTCCTTGAAGCAATATGGGATGAAATCTGGTTTCCTAGAGCTAATGAATAAATTTTAATTTTACCGATAGCTCCCCTATATCAGTACAAGGTAACCGACACCTTTCCTACCCTTTCCTCAATGTAAGGCTTCCACGACAGCCGCCGTTGATCGCCCACCTAGTTAACTGTCTCAGGTAACCTTGAGCCAGATCGAAAAGGATGTATAGAAATCGTCCCTTAACCAAAAGCTCCGCATCATCTACATAGGTGATCACCCGACAGCCCACTTTTTCCAGTTCCTCTAGAAGGTCGTTTACAACCGCAATCCAGAGAGGGGGAGTTCTGTCACGAAGTAAGCTGTAGATAAGCCTTATAAGGTTGGTTTCAACCCCCAGATTATGAATATACTTGACTATTGCCTCTGGAGTGACATTGTTGATGGCCCCCTCGATATCGAAGAAGGCGCCGAATGCATAATCTTCATGCGTGCAGGCTTCCTCTGACCACTTTACCAGTGTGTGCAGGGCTCTATTCACCAACCTTTTCTTGCAATAAGCATATTGAACTCTTGAAAGACAGACACGAGGAATCGCGTTTCTTATGGAAACATGAGAGCCTTTTACGGCCTTCGGGAGCAACGCGACACTGACTACACTCCAAGCCTTGAGGATGTACCCGGTCCTCACGCAGTTCGCATAAATAGGATCTACCCAATTGCAGACACCTTCAGAGCCCTTTTCAGCTGCGCAGGTATGATGCCGTCGGCCCCGACAACTTTATTGGTTTGAACGAATTTATATTTGAGCGCAAAAACATTTATATCATGCATCAAAAAGTGCGATAGCGATCCGAAAATTGTCGCTAACTGGTTACATAATCTCGCCCCTGAAGTACAAAATATCGCAAAGAAGTACATTTGAATGTACTTCGAAATACGAACTACCATAGTGAAAAAAGAAGTACTGTACTTCCGAAAGAAGTACGGTTGGTCACATTAGGTATATTCAATGATCTTTCCCCTAATTGATCTTCAAAAGACCTCGAACCTGACTTAATGGGTGCTAAGAGATCTCGGATTCGCATTCAGCGCGTCGAATAACATAGGGATGCAGAAAATTTGTTTAAACCTGTGTCACCCTTATTTAAAATTTTCTTTGTACAGTTAGGATATAATGAAAGATGCTCGTGAACGCGTTCCAATACGTATGTATGCCCTCTGACTCTCGTCGTTTTTGATAACGCCATGATAAACTAACATTAATTTCACAGCTCTTTCAGCACTACTTTTAATTGTTTTATGAGATCATTTCCCTCTGCCATTAACTTGGACCACATTTCAGAAAAGCTGGATCGATCTTCAGTCCTGAAAATAAGATCAAACTCTCGCGAGAAATAAGAAAATCTATTGATTGGTCTGAAAAGTAAAGTTATAATTATTATTTGCAAATTAACCCTGGTAGTGTTTTAAGGCTGTTGGAAGTAACTGTGATTTTTTTCTTAGTGCCACCTCTGCCTTCTTTTACAAGTGCTTTTACCTTATTTTTTCTTCAATTCCTCAAACTTACACTTTTGTTCTTTATCAAGGGGATATTGTGCTCGAAACAAAAATATTTTAGGTAATATGTGGCTCGAGACATCTATCATGCGGGCGAATTTTGAGATTTTTTTGGAGTTGAGAAAAACTAGTGTGAGGGCTGATTATTTGAAGTTCTTGGAATTAACCATGACTTTTTTAAAGAATGAACCAGAAAGAAAGTTTTTAAATTCGCCCGTCTGCAGAAGAAACTTTGGAGCATCTGCTCTGTAATTGCCCAGCACTATGTACGACTAGAATCAGGTTTCTAGGCAAACCCTGCTACTGCGGTTTAACACACATGCACAGTTATATTGCAACTACTTAAACTCTTGAACTCCACATGCTGTATTTGAGAAAAATAACCGACATCTGATGGGTTCTTTTCAAGTTTCCTTTTCAGGTTAAATAGCGAGTAGTGGTTTTAAAACGGCACGCATAAGTGCTAATTGGAGCTGTTAAACTCCCCACTTAAACCAACCAACCAACCCGTCGGGTTCAATACACCAAGCGAGATGCATATCTCGAAAAATATATTGCCTAAACATATTTTTGTTTAGAGCACAATATCCTTTCATGAAGAACAAAAGCTTACACTCTCTGATGAATGCGTTTTTATACCCGAGCGCACTTGTGCACAAGGGTTTATAATTTTGTTCACATAACGGTTGCTTGTAACAGCCAAAACGAATCGAGATAGGTATAGGCAAATATATACATAAACGATCAGAGTAAAAAGAGAAGTCGATTAAGCCATGTCTGTCTGTCCGTCCGTCCGTCCTTGTACACGATAACTCGAGCAAAAATTTAGATATCTCAACGACGTAGATTGCCCTTTCCACAGGGTAGGCTGGTATTGAAAATGGGCGAAATTGGACCATAACCACCACTTCCCATATAACGGTAGTTTTCAGAAAAAAGAAAACTGCGATATTTTAGTAACTACCCGCTTAAGCTTATTCACTGAAAATCGATATTTACAATGATTTTTAGACGCAAAATAAGAATATTATAAATTTTTGTAAAATGGGCGTAACCACGCCAACTTATGACTACATGTGTATATCTGGGTAACCGCTACACCAATTTCTCCCAAACTTGGCACAGATGTTAGCCTTGATACACGGCTGAAAATTTTTAAAATCGGCCAATACCCACCCCCGCATCCCATAGAACGGTAATTTAGAGTAATTCGAAATCTTCGATAAATCAGTAAATATAGAGGATAATTTATTAAAAATTGATGTTTGCAATAATTCTTTAGCAGAAAACGCGATTATGATACAATTTTGGAAAATAGGCGTGGCATCGCCCACTTATGACCAGGTATGTATATCTCGGTAACCGTCCAATCAATTTGTACCAAACTTGGGACGATTGTTTCCATGGGCGTAGCCAGGTAGGGGAGGGGGGTGCTCGAACCCCCTCTAACTTTCAAATTTTCCTTATATATATAAAATAGTACCCTGAAATGCCAGCTTAATAGGGTCGAGCCCCCCCCCCTAAATTTCATTCTGGCTACGCGTATGATTATTTCGCTTGTCACGTTAAAGAAAAAGGTTAAAAATTATTGAAATCGGACTGAAATTACTCCCACTACTCTTATCACGGTAAATTTCAGAAATTCTTGAAACTTTGATACGTTTTTTAGCACGTTAATTTAGTCAAAATTGATACTAACAGCATCCCTTGAAAAAAAGTAACGCTATTATAGAATTTTGGAAAGTGGGCGTGATACCTCCCACCTATAACTATATAAGTTTATCTCATTAAGTATAACTGAACATACTATTGAAATTGTATGTAAGACCACTCTTCTTACCATGTAATGATAATTTTCAGAAAAGTGAAAAACTATACTTAACACTTTCGCCGGGTATTTATTTTTCGGCTCCGCCCGAACTTAGACTTTTTTACTTGTTATAATTCGCCTTTACGTGAAAGCATGGTTTATGTATCTCAATGCCTCAGCAGCTGCCGTAGAGGATTTAAATTTAAAAAATATATATATGTTAAATTGTATAAAATCACAGATCCGGTTTTATCTCAGGCAGCAGTAACGACTTTTAGTACGCATTCATGGTATCTTTCTGGAGAGGCGTCAGCCTTGGCGTTTTTTAATGAAAAATTAGATGATAGTACAAGAAAAAATATGGTAAAAGCACTTGTAAAAAATAAGGCAGAGGTGACACAATGGAAAAGTTCACAGTCGATCACAACGGCGTTTAAACACTACCGGGTTTAGTGTCAACTACATTTTTGAAATAAATTTGCAAATAATAATTATAGCTTTACTTTTCAGAAAAATCTATACATTATTTTTATTTCTCGCGAGAGTTTGACCTTGAATGAAGATCGATCCAGCTTTTCTGAAATGTAATCCAAATATATGGGAAAGGGTCCTTCATTAGCGGAAATGATCTCATAAAACAATTAAAAGTAGTGCTGAAAGAGCGGTGAAATTAATGCATTTTATCCTAACTGTACAAAAAGAATTTTAAATAAAGATTATTAATCCAAAATCTTACAGGCTATTTAAATAAATATATTTACCTAGGTTAGTGAATAATGATTAAAAAAATGGTTTTATACACTATATTACTGCACATGGAACACTGTAAAGAATAATATTTTTAATTTTAGTATAACCGCATGTGTGAGCGGAGTAAATTGTATTGATTTTTATTTTGTCAGAATTCTTCCTTAAATACTATTTTACAATATGTTTTACTTATCCATAATCATTGCTTAAATCTATGCTTGTTGTTAGTGAGTGTGTATATGTGTGTTTGCGGCAGAGGCCCGGCGTAAGCATATGTAAAGCAAAGCAGTGTTTGTTTAAATATGCATTCCGTCTTGTAAGCAATTATACACATGTCGGTCTTGCGTTGTTCTTTAAAAGTCACACTGCATACTACACACTACACCTCCCTTTTTAATAAGAATGTTCATATGACTGTAGTTTTATGGACATTCTTTTACAATATTGTTTTTGACTTTTATCAGTTTCTTTTTGTTTTCTTGTTTTTCCTTTTATTATTATTTCTTTAATTATTGTACTTTTTAAGTCTATTCTTATGAACTATTTGGTTTTTATTGGTTTTATTGTCTATTATTTGTACATTTCCTCTTAAAAGTATATCTCTTATGGTAAATGGACCTTTATACTGAGGTTCTAACTTATGTCCTGATTCATTTTTTAATAAAACTAAATCTCCTATTTTAAAATTATAGGGTATAGTATTTCTATCATAAGCTAATTTTTGTTTTTCTTTTTGTTTATTTATTAAGTGTTGGGCCCTTACACTAGCTACTTCTAATCTAAATTTAGATTCCTTAGCGTAATCATCTACATTATATAATGGGGTAATTCTATCTATCTCTCTAAATTGTTCGAAACTATTAGGTATTTTAGCAAATATTAATTCATATGGGCAGTAGTTATGTACTGTTGATGGTGTCGTGTTGAAACAGTATGTGAAATATTTAAGCCATTCATCCCAGTCGGTTTTATCTATTGATATGTAGGAGCGAACATATTCATTGAATGTTCTGTGACTCCTTTCTATAGTACCGAGGGTTTGGTGATGATGTGCTGTAGAAGTTATTTTTTCTATTTTGAGCAATTCACATAATTCCGTAAGTATCGCATTTTTGTATTCTGTTCCCATGTCCGAAATGAACGTCTTCATTGGACCATAAACGAGAATAAAATGTTCAAATATAGCTTTTGCGATTGTTTTTGCGTATTTGTCTTGTATAGATATTGTTACTAGGTACTTTGTCAAGTCACATATTATAGTGATTGCATATTCATTTCCGTTAATCGATTTTGGAAATGGACCGATGGTATCAACGAATACCGCATCGAAAGCTTGTACCGGTGTCTTTGTAATAGTCATTGGATTTTTCAGGAGTTTTAATGTTTTTGTAGTTTGACACTTATGGCATGACTTTACGTATTTTTTAATATCTTTAGTCATGTTTTTCCAATAGTAGTATTTTTTTATTTTTTCGGTGGTTCTATAAATTCCGCAGTGACCTCCTTCAATTGGGTCATCATGATATCTTTTTAAGATATTTTTAATTTTAGCATTGTCATCAATTTGGATCACCTTGTTCAGTAGCTCTACCTTTACTTGATTTAAGATTTCATTGCCCTTATTTTTAAAATCAATAATTGAGATAAATTCGAAAATCTTCTCGTTTGGTGGCAATTGTAGTCTATCAATTTTGTATTTACCGGCCACTTCATCGAGCCTTGAGAAAAATTGACCTAAGTCAAATTTCTCATTAGTAAATAAATCATTGATATATATGTACGCAATTATCGATTTACCTCTTTTGATGTAACATCTTTCAGGGGTAATCTTTAATTTACAATATTTCCTGACGTCAGTGTTATTTAAAGGAACGTATATATTGGGCTTATTATATATTTGATGATGCTTATTTAATTTACTACCTGTGCATGCTGTGTCTTTTTTATGTGTCATTGAACGTGTTGTTATTCTGAGTACTTTAGCTACTGACTCAGTCATTTCTTTTAGATTGTCTATTGTTATTCGCGATAAAGCATCCGCGATATAATTATCTTTGCCCCTAAGATATTCAACTGTGAATTCATATTCCTCTAGATCAAGTCTCATTCTAGTCAATTTAGAACTAGGATTACTCATTGAAAATAAGTATGTTAGTGGTCTGTGATCCGTACGGACAAGAAATTGTTTACCGTATATGTATGGCATAAAGTGTGTAATAGCCCAGTGAATTGCTGTTAAT
>NW_023458660.1:191240-194351 GCF_013731165.1 Rhagoletis pomonella
ATTGATTTTATTTTACCTTGTCCTATTCCACTTAATGATGTAATGATTTGTGTGTTTATTTGATCTTTTTTAAAGTGTGCAGTTTTTATTAGTTAGTGTCATTTAATTGGACTTTTATAAAAATGCTCAAGTTGTTATCTCTATTACCATTATTGTTATTGTATCTTCTGTTGTTTTGTCGATTTCCTCCTCTGTAGTTTCCTCTGTTACCACCTCTGTAGCTTTCTCTACCATTTCCTCTGTTTCCATGGTAGGGTTTATTTGATATTCCGATGTGTAGGATATTGTTGTGTTGTCCAGTTGCTTCGGTGCAACTTCCGACAAACTTTCCTATTGCTTCGTTCATGGAGTTGAATTGACCTGCCTCCATGATGAGTTTTACTCTATCCATGGTGCAATTTTTGGTCATTGCTTTTACTGCTACTTGGGTCGAGTATTTGGTGGCTTGACTACAGGGTATGCCGTCAGCGATGTATGCGCTTTCTAAGGATTTGGTCAGTATTTCTATCTCATTGCAGTAAGTATTAGCGGATTTACCACTTTGTCTAATGTTAAAATTTTTTGCCGATATTACTTCAATGGTTTCGCCTTTTACACATGCTGTTAGTTTTGCTATGATAGACTGAATTGTCGTCTCACTGTCTAAGAGGTTTCTGCTATTGCCTTTTAGTTTAGTTTTTATTAAACTAACGGCTACTGATTCGTGGTTGCCTTTTAGTGTGTCTACTAAAGAAAGTGCATCTAAGAATGATCTTAGATTTTCTGGCTTTCCATCGAATTCAGGAATCAACCAGGTGGCAGTAATTATAAATTCTATATTTGTCTGTGCCATGTTGATTTCTTCCAGTCCTTCCTCTTCAGTAATATTATCTTCTATCATAAGTTGTTGTATATTAGGTGTTATAAGGATATTGATATCAATTTGTATTGGTTCTTCAATAGTGTGTGGAACTTCTTGCTGAATATTATGACGGTTAAGGGCTTTAACTAATAAATCCCTGAGTTCCCAAAATATTTTTAATGCTTGGTTCTTATGTGTTTGTGTAAATCTGTTTTTATTTATTGCTACTGTCTTTCTAACATCTTCTATTGAACTTATTATAATGCCTAAATGTTTTCTGATTGTGTCTTGCCCTATGCTACGGTTTTGTGTAATGCATTTATAAGATTTTTTTATTATTACTGCATTAGTTTCTATGGATTTTATTATTGTTTCCCATTTATCCATGGACATAAAATTATCAAGTGAATCTAGTTTCTGGTTCTTATTCTTGATCTTATGCTTGATCTGGTTTTAAACCACTGAAAGCAAATGTCATCATTCTTTGGAATGAGTTAGGTGCTATTTTTAGTCCATATGGAAGTCTAGTGAATCTATATGATCCATTGTACGTTGAAAATTACGTAAGATTTCTAGATTTATCTTCCAGTTCTATTTGGTGGAATCCAGACATTAAATCTAAGCAAGAGAAATATTTTGCTCTGCCAAGTTGATCTAGGATGTCGTCTATTCTTGGCAGTGGAAACTTGTCTGCGACGAGTTTTTTATTCAGTTGTCTGTAATCTATTACTAGTCTCCATCTTTTTTCTTTAGAGCCTGGTAGTGGCTTCTTTGGTACTAGTAAGATTGTACTGTTGTACTCGGAGTGTGATGGTTCGACTATTCCATCGTCTATCAATTTTTTCACTTGATTGTCAATCTCATCTTTGTGAGTATGCGGTACTCTATAGTTCTTAATATATACGGGTGTATTATCTTTAACTTGCAATTTTTGGCTATAGAAATTATTAGTTGTTATCGGTTCAGTTTCTAAACCAAAAATATCAGTGAATTTTGAACAAAGGTTTGTTAAGGTATTTTTAAATTGACTTGGAAATTGTTTATTTAATATGGTTAAGATTTCTGTTTTTCTACTGTTATTATTAACTTGGTTATTTGTGACAATTTCATAGTCATTAATTTGTTTGGTTATGATTTTTGATTCCTCAAATTTTGCTGTGTGAAAATTTGTATTTAGAATGCGAATGAATTCTTTATTTGCTCTTACAAGAGTGCTAGCTATAAATACGCCTGGATGAATTTCCTGTTTTGGTACAAGTATATCTTGACTTGTACTTTTAATTTTTATTTGGCGTATTACTTCTGATCTTGCTGGCAAGGTTAAGTATTCATTGCATGTATTTGCTATTGGTATTTCTATGTGTTGGTGAAAGTTAGGTGGACGTAGTACAAAGTAATCAAAATCTTCGTTGAAATCTAGAATACAATTGTATTTTCTGATAAAATCCATACCGATGATTCCATCACAAGGTATTGGGAAATCATCGTGCACAACGTGAAAGGTGTGCGGAACTAAGAAATTTTTGTACTTCAGATCGAAGTGTGTAGTTCCTATTGATTTTATTTTACCTTGTCCTATTCCACTTAATGATGTAATGATATGTATGGCATAAAGTGTGTAATAGCCCAGTGAATTGCTGTTAATTCTTGTTCAATGGTGGATTTATTGCTTTCTCCTTTTGTGAAGGATTTGGATGCATATGCAACTGGTAGGTGTTTTCCTTCGTGCTCTTGAGTTAAAACTGCCCCACAAGCATACTTGCTTGCGTCTGTAGTTATACAAAACTCTTTCCCGAAGTCAGGGTATTGCAGTAATGTTGGGCTTATTAATGCTTTCTTCAAATAATTAAATGCTTTTTCACAATCTTCAGTCCATTCGAACTGTACATTTTTTTTGTTAGTCTCGTAATGTGTCTAGAATGGTGCGAAAAGTTTTTGATAAACCTTCGATAGTAATTGCAAAAGGCTACGAATCTTCGTTCGCCATCTGCGTCAGTAGGTTGTGGATAATTCTTGATTACTGAATATTTACTATCGTCTGGTAGTATCCCTTTATCAGTACACTTATGTCCTAGATATGTTACTTCCGTTTTAAAAAATTAACATTTTTCGGGGTGTAGTTTGAGATTGTGTTTTCTACATAATTCAAAGACATTAGTTAAATTTGAAAGCATGTGCTTCTCAGAGCATCCTAATACGACTAAATCGTCCATATATAAGAAAGCTTGATCTGGTTTTAAACCACTGAAAGCAAATGTCATCATTCTTTG
>NW_023458660.1:194451-201117 GCF_013731165.1 Rhagoletis pomonella
CGAGTTGAATTGTGAAATGATTTGGGTTAGTTTGCTTCGACTTGTTTGTTCTTTAAAAGTCACACTGCATACTACACACTACAGCACCATTTACAGCAATTCAAACTTCAAACGCAAGTCGCGAAGGGAAGCCGTGGTCCAAGGGGCGTTAAATTTTAGGGCAGTTCTCTTTTAAGCCAACCTCAACTCTTTGGAGGGTGAGACTTGAAATGTTTTCAAAATAAACAAGTAAGAAGTATCAGTTCGAGCGAAACCGACCTTTATATACCCGGCGCAGGTATCAGATATCATTGGTTCAACTTTCTCCAAACTACATTTGCATGATAAGCAGGGGTATTTTGCCCTATTTCAAATGTTTTCGATAATATGCTGAGTTAGATTTAATGATGTAATTTAACCAAGTTTGGTAGAAATCGATAAAGTGGTTACCGAGATACTTTCGCGTGCGCTGGGTTTGGGTCCTGCCACGTTAAAACCCCACCCAATGAAAAAGAACAAACAGCCTCGGATGTGACCCCCTTTCTTTGATGACGACCACGGCAAACGTATAAAGGACTATGATTTAAGGGTATGCACCTGGAATATCCGGAACCTTAATGGTTGACGTCCTCGGGAAGACAAAGGCTGACATCATCGCCATCCAAGAAATGCGATGGACGGGGCAAGGAAAAGTAAGCGTGAAGCCTTGCGACGTCTACTGCAGTTGCCACGTAAAGGAGCACAAATTCGGTGTTGGATTCGTGGTAGGAGAGAGACTCCATCGCCGAGTACTGGCGTTCACCCCGGTGGACGAAGATCAAACCACAATCCGCATCAAAGATAGATTCTTCAACTTCTCGCTCATCTTCGCCCATGCCCGGACGGAAGAGAAGGGTGAGGCGTCCAAGGATCTCTTCTATGAGCGCTTTGAATGTACATATGAGCGCTGCCCCCGACATGATGTCAAAATCGTGCTTGGTGATTTTAATGCCAAGGTGGGCAAGGAAGGGATCTTTTGCGCCACTGTCGGAAAATTCAACCTCCACGACGAAACGTCCGATAACGGACTGAGGCTGATCGACTTCGCCGAGCCCGAAACATGGTAATATGTAGTACTAGGTTCCAGCATAAAAACATCCACCAAGCTACATGGCTGTCTCCAGATCGAAAAACGAGAAACCAAATCGATCATGTTGTGATAGACGGAAGGCATGTTTCAAGCGTTTTAGACGTACGTACACTCCGAGGGCCAAACATCGACTCGGACCACCATCTTGTTGAGGCCAAGACACGTACCCGCCTCTGTGCAGCAAAATATGTCCGCCCAACAATGCAAGAAAAGCTTAACGTCTAAAAGCTGCAATCACAACAGACGGCCAATTTACTCGCCACTCGACTCACACATCTGCTCTTTGAGAGCACTTTTCAACAATCTGACATACGCGAGCTGTGGAACCACATTTCCCGATCATTAAGTGCCTCCGCCGAAGAAGTAGTTGGATTTCAATGAGCCCGAAAGAACAACTAGTACGATGAAGAATGTCAAGAAGCCGCAGAGAAAAAAGACGCCGCCTATAGGGCCACGCTACGATCGGACGCAACGCGAGCCATGTGGGACCGTTATAGGGAACTGAAGAAGGAAGCCAGACGTATTTGCCGCAATAAGAAGAGAGTGGCCGAAATACGTGAGTGCGAAGAGCTTGAGATGCTGGCCGACAGGAAGAACGCCCGGAAATTCTACCAGAGGGTTAGGCGACTTACGGAAGGTTTCAAGACAGGGGCGAACTTCTGTAAAAACAACAATGGCGACCTAGTGACAGATGTCCAGAATATACTTAAATTGTGGAGGGGGTGAGGAGCTGATGAGGTACGTGCATCAGCTCGTGTGCAGAATATGGTCAGGTGAACGCATGCCCGACGACTGGAATTTAAGTGTGCTCTGTCCAATCCACAAGAATGGCGACCCCGCCATACGCGCCAACTACCGCTGAATCAGTTTTCTAAGCATAGGTTATAAGGTCTTCTCGAGTGTATTGTGCGAAAGACTGAAGCCCACCGTCAACGAACTGATTGGACCTTATCAGTGTGGCTTTAGGCCTGGAAAATCCACCATAGATCAAGTATTCACAATACGCCATATCATGGAAAAAACCCGCGAGAATAGGATCTACACACACCATTTATTTGTCGATTTAAAAGCCGCTTTCGACAGCACGAAGAGAAGTTGCCTTTATGCCACGATGTCTGAATTTGGTATCCTCGCGAAACTAATACGGCTGTGTAAAATGACGACGAGCAATACCACCATCTCCGTCAGAATAGGGAAGGACCTCTCCGATCCGTTTTATACCAAACGAGGTTTCAGACAAGGGGACTCCCTTTCGTGTGATTTCTTTAATCTTATGTTGTAGAAGATAACAAGAGCCGCGGACCTGAACCGCTCAAGCACAATACTTTACAAGAGCGTACAATTGCTGGTGTATGCCGACGACATCGATATTATCGGCAAAAACAAGGCCTACGTCTGTTCTACCTTCTCGGGATTGGATAGAGAAGCAAAGCGAATGGGTCTGGTGGTGAACGAGGACAAAAGGAAGTATCTCCTGTCATCACACAAACAGTCAGAGCATACGCGCCTTTCCACCCACGTCACTGTTGACAGTTACAAGTTTGAAAAAGTAGACGACTTCGTTTATTTGGGAACCAGCATTAACACCCATAATAATGTCAGCCTTGAAATCCAACGGAGAATCACTCTTGCCAACAAGTGCTACTTTGGGATGAGTAGGCAATTGAGAAGTAATGTCCTATCCCGTCACACTCTATAAGTCACTCATCATGCCTGTGCTGGTGTATGGCGCGGAGGCATGGACAATGAAAGCATCTGATGAGGCGGCTCTTTGAGTTTTCGAGAGAAAGATTCTTTGAAAGATTTACGGACCTTTACGCGTTGGTGATGGCGAATATCGCAGACGATTTAACGGTAAGCTGTATGAGATTTACAACGATATGATCATAGTGCAGCGAATTAAAATTCAGCGGCTCCGCGGGCTTGGCCATGTTCTTGCTTTCAACGCGGGCCGCGATGCTGGTAGGAGAGGAAGAGGAAGGCCTTCTCTGCGTTGGAAATACCAAGTGGAGAAGGACTTGGCTTCACTTGGCACTTCCAATTGGCGTCAGTTAGCACAGAAGAGAAATGACTGGCGTGCTGATTTGGACTCGACCAAAATCGCTTAGGCGGTTACAGCGCCAATAAAGAAGAAGAATAGGAGAGGTTACCGAGATACACCTTTGTAGTCGGTGTAGTGGTGCCGCGCCCAATTCCTAAAGGTATATCGCAGTCTTATATATTTATTGCTAAAAGATTGTTGTAACTATTAACTTGGATTAAATTAGCGTCCTCAGTTATCGAAATGTCGAAATATTCGTATATCTGAAATTTACAGTTATACGTAAAATGGGTGTAATTTTAGTCCGATTTGAAAAATTTTAAACAAATTTCTCTCTTGTATCAAGGTTATTAAGTGCACCGAGTTTGGTTGAAATTGATAAATCGGTTACCGAGATACACATTTGTGGACATAAGTGGGCGGCACCCCGCCCATTGTCCAAAACTTTATAATGATCTAATTTCATGCCAAGTAGTTGTTGCAATGATCCATTTTAAGTGAACTAGCTTCAGTAGTGTCACTTCGGACAGATGTCAAGCAGGCTGTTTATTAGCTGAACTCAAATAAACGACTGCTTTTTACCAAAAATACATAAAATGATTTGACACTCGTATAAAAATGAATAATGCAAATGAACATCAAGAATAAAATGAACAAGTACAAGTCAAAGTATAAGATAAATAGACAGAGATGTGATATCATATCAAGTAGTGATGACAGCTCGGTCTCTCCTGACAGAAACTCGTCCCGAGTTAGGGAAGTACTTCTTCACCTTCCATGTCATCGTCGGTTTCAACTTCAGGGAAGAGAGCGCACCAAGATTTAATCTTATCGGCTGTCGCAATTGTACTGTACCGCCGCTGCGAGCGTTGCATGCCTTCGATGACGTACCGGTCGAACCTTAACACCTTCGTCACGACGTATGGTCCCTTGAATTTGGGGTGCAGTTTTCTGTACTTACCCGTACTAGGGGGTGGAGCTTCGATAAGGACCAATGACCCTTCTTGGTAGGGGACTGGTTTGTTATGACGCGCATCGAACCTGGTCTTCCATCTGGTTCTCGTCGACTCGATGTGTCGAATTGCTTCATTTCGTCGCCCATTCATATGGAGCTGCTCATCGTCGCCTTGAAGTGCGGCTAAAAGCTTGTTTCCACTCAGGTCTCGGAGTGGGAAATCGTAGATTAGGTCAATTGGCGCAAACTTCGTCGTTGCGTTGATCTTCGTATTTAACGACCACTGCAGCATTCCAACATGGGTGTCCCAATCTTTTGCTTCATTTGGTGACGTCCTAAGGTACGCTAGCACTTCTTGATTAACACGCTCTGCTAAGCCATTCGAGCGAGGTGTTCGGACTGCTACCTTGATGTGCTGGACGTTGTTCGTTTCGCAGTAAGCCCCAAATGCTGCGGACGTGAATACGGTGCCTCGATCCGTGACGACTCGTTGTGGCAACCCGAAGTTCCGGGACAAGCTGTCCAGTGCGTCGATTACCGGTTTGGTTTTCGTTGATCTAGTTGGAGCAACAACAACGTATCTCGTGAGTGCGTCTACGATCACGAGGATATATTCGTGGCCTCGTCGACTTTTGCCGAATGGACCAAGGTGATCCAAATGTAGTGTTCGAAATGGCAACTCAGGGATGTCCATCCCGTAGAGTTCACACTCCTTGCGCTTCGGCTCTCGGTTGTAACAACAATAGATACAGGATTTTATAAAACATTTCGTGAAGTTTCTTAGTCGAGGAAATCAGAAGTTTTGTAGAACTCGCTTTATAGTGCCATCGACCCCTGGGTGGCCTACGTCGTCATGGCATAACTTAAGTACACGCCAACGCATTCCCTTCGGGACAACTAACAGATGCCGGCCGTTGTCAACTTTACGAAATAGTCGATTATTCTTTAAGCAGTAGTCGCTGCGAACATTGGATTATTGTACGCCACTGTTGGCATTCAGCAGCATTTCGATGACCTGTTTCAGCTTTGTGTTTTGGCTCTGCATCGTATATACCCAATCGTCCATCGACAGAGACAGTACCTTGGCCCCAACATCCTCAACAGGCTTCGGCCCATCAACTGGCGCACGGCTCAAAGCATCGACATGGCCCAACGATAAACCAGAGCGATGCACCATGTCGTAGTCATACTAAAACAGCTTGAGGAGCCAGCGTGCTACCCTCGGAACCATTGGCCTTGAAATTTTCGCGGTTGTCATCGCCTGACAATCAGTAATGACGCTAAAACGCTTCCCTAGCAAGAACGTTTTAAATCGTTCGCACGCCTCCACAACTGCGAGTACATCCAGCTCGAATGCGTGGAAGTTCTTCTCTTGTGGTGTGCACGCTCGGCTATAGTACGCAATCGGCTTCAAATCGTTAGCCTCTCTTTGCAGCAGAATTGCAGCTACACCCACACTTGAAGCATCTGTGTGTAGCTCGTGTTCCTTCGAAACGTCATAAATTGTGAGCACCGGAGAATTTACGATTAACTTAATTAAAAGCTGGAACGCCTCTTCGCAGTTGGAGTCCCAATTTAAATTTATGTTCTTCTTCGTCAACTGAGTGAGCGGTTTATCGATGTGTGCATATCCGGGAACGAACTTGCGGAAAAACACTGTTAACCCCAAAAATCTTCTTATCTCTAACTGATTTCGTGGTGTCGGATATGCTTCTATATCTGACGTCTTAAAAATTCCAGGTCTTACACCATTAACATCTACCTGGTGACCTAAAAATGTTACCTCGCGCCTCAAAATGTTACCCTCAACGTCAAGCCCTTGGTTTGAATTATTTTTAAAAATTCTTCCAAATAGAATAGATTTTCCTCCTCTGAATCGGTTGCTATAATCACCTCGTCTACATAACTAACCACTCCTTTGCTCAATGGTGCAACTAGTTGTGACATCATTCTTTGAAATGTGCATGGCGCATTCCTCAGCCCGAATGGAATTCTACAAAATTCGTAATGCCCGTTATGCGTTACGAATGCGGTAAGAGGCTTTGCATCTTCTTGTAATTCAATTTGGGAGGACATAAGGTCCAGCGTCGTGAAAAACTTCTTACCGGACAATGTTGCTAGAACACCATCCACCGTGGGCATTAACCACGGCTGCTTCTCCGTTATTGCACTAAGCGCGCGATAATCCACGCATAGCCTATCCTCTCCATTTTGCTTACGCACCAGAACGACAGGAGATGCATAACATGAGCACAACACAACACGTTGCTTCGGAATAGGGATGCTGTACGGCTTTTTTGAAATTGGGCTCTGTCCCGTTAATTGAATGCTCATCTTGAACCTCTTAGATCTACCAAGTTCAGGTAACCTTTCACCAAAACAATATGCATACTGGTTCACTAACTCGACTAACTTTTGCTCAACACTTTCGTTCAGCCCTTTACCTATATCTAAAACACATTTAGCAATCGACATTACTCTGCATGTACCACCTTCAATAATTACCTTCCCCTTTGAAAGCACATCAATCCCAACAAGTGCGTCGTGTGGCATCGCAGAATC
>NW_023458661.1:0-13898 GCF_013731165.1 Rhagoletis pomonella
TGTGGACTTATGGTAACTGAATATAGCTAAATATTTCACGAAAATGATCCTAAAATAAGTGTAATTAGTAATTTGTATCCTATAAACCCTAATTATGATTAAGTTTCATGTTTTATTTAATTACTGAGTAGAAAAACACATAAAATAATTTTGACCGGTATTACTATGCAAATACTCCTATGTGCGCCGTAAGTACATACTATACATATGTATGTACACATATTCGATTAATTGTTCCCAAAATGCATGAAAACTATAGTATGCTTGCAAACAATTAATAACATTTTGTGATAAACAGTTTTACAGATGTATTTGCACTTCAAATTTGTACTTTAATAAAGTGTTAATTAAATAAATTGTTATTAAAAATCATTATTTTAATAAATAGATATAAAAATATTTATATTTGGCAACTCTTGGACTTTTCATCATTTGTAACAAATGACAGATGTAAACAAAACAAAAAAATAATTGTAATTTTACAAATTTAAAGCAAACGGGCGTTCTTTACAAAAAAATGTAGTTAGGGATCGAATTACGCATATTTTTTTTACAATATCAAATGCCCCAAGAAGTGTTAAACCACTAAATAGCTTAAAAAAACGCTTTCGAAAATTCGAAACGAGAGTGAAGTGCAGTGTTCAATTGTGACCGAAATTGCAGGCAAAATTTGTGCGTGTGTAATTAATGTTTTATTTGAAGAAATGTTGCCCCTTGTCGTTAAAAATAAGCAAACCAAAGACCCCAAAGATTTTTTGTTTCGTAATTTAGCAAAAATATGTCTTGGAACGTAATAGTTCCGGATTATTTGCAGTCATATTAATAATAATAATAATAGATTGGCGCTTACACATATGTTAGTGTCTGGCCGAGCTTCTCCTCCAATTTGTGGCGTGCGCCTTGATATTGTCACACAAATCGGAGGGACCTACAGTTTTACGCCGACTCCGAACGGCGATTGTATTTTTATGAGAAGCTGTTTTTCATGGCAGAAATACAATCGGAGGTTTGCCATTGCCTGCCGAGGGACGACCGCTATTAAGAAAAAACCTTTTTCTATATTTTTTGCGATGTTGCTTTGACCAGGGTTTGAACCCAGGTGCTGCTGAGTGGAAGCGCACACTGCTTGCCACTAGACCACAGCGGCAGTCATATTGTAAGCTTTCAAATTATGTCTTTTTCGAAAGATTCAGTAAGTGTTGGACTGCAAAAATACGAAATAAGTAACAACTCGAATGTAGTTAAACTAAAAAAATTCCATTTGTGTTGCTGAACAACGGCACAAAACTAAAAGTGTCGTTATTTCACAGTTTTTGACTTATGCCAATATTCACGATTAATGTTAGACATTTGCCACTGTTCAGTAGTAAGGGTTGGCTACTTAGGTTTTATGCCAAATGGGAACACTTTGCCTCTGCCGGATTGGTAACAACAAAGCCTATGTCGATTCGCCACAGAAGGATATGGTTATTTATAAACCTAATCCACTATATATCTCAAAAACCTGAGTTGTGCCGTTATTGCGACATATGTTAGTGTTTGGCCGAGCTACTCCTCCGATTGTGGCATGCGCCTTGATGTTGTCGCACAAAGGGGAGGTACCTACAGTTTTATGCCGACTCCTGCCGGGGCCGACCACTATTACAAAAACCTTTTTTCTTTTTTTATGTTGCCCGGAACTGGGCTCGAACCCTCACCCTGCGAAATGGTAGTGCGCACTTCTAACCACTACACCACAGCGAATGCTTAATTAATTGTAATCATTAATAGCGATTAACTACTTATTCGTTAATTTTTAATCATTCATAGACTAACATTTTGCCGACAATACTCGCATAACATGGTCCCAAATTTTCACAAAAGAGAAAGGTGATTTTCTTCAAAACTTTTGAATGACATCTTGAGTGAACTTACTAATTCGGAATTTCTACTATTACTTATTCATAAAAAATTTTCTATTATAAGTTCCATAAATATTAGCAGACCTTTATTGTTTAATATATTTTTAGCACATAAACTTGTATCTTGAACTCCTTTTTCCAAAAAGGGAGGATGTCAAAATTTTAATAGATGTCGGATGTACGGCACTTTTCTAAAAAGATCTCTTAATAGATTATTTCATGAAAATTATTCCAAACGATAACTTAAAATTGATAAAAAAAAATCTTAACTAAATTTAACTAATTTATATTAGAGGTTTTAAGTTTATCCCACTGTAAAGGCGGATTCACATACAACTTTCTTCGCTTTGCTTGATAGTTCTTTGCTTTGACATATAAGATCGATGTAGGCATATGCATGAGTATGCTCACATAAAAACGTTTGAAGCAAAGCAAAGCAAAACGAAGCAAAATCTTGGGAAACTCTCAACTTTTGCCCGCTTTTGCAATCAGCTGTCTACATCAGACATGGGCACTTTTTTGCCCGCGCAGTTTACATTGCATTTAGAGCAGCTACTACGAAAAATTAACCCTTTACTTAGCTATCCTCAAATTCGTAGTTTTTTTTTCTATTAATGGCATTTGCGGTCAAATGAGCGAAAACATATTGTCAAATGGGTCTAAAAATGGTCTTTTGATTGATTTAGATCAGAATAGGCTTTCAGGCGTGTACATGCGCTGCTAAAGCGGCTATTTGTAAGTTTTTGGCCCATAATATCATCGATAAAGGTAGTTATAAAGGAAAGAAAGTTGTGTCAAAATATGTCGACAAATTTTGTTGTCAAAATATGACAATGAAAACCAGCCTTTATTCGCCCATACAGTCCAGTGCCTAGGATGTCTTCAAATTTCATATTTTCTTTAGATGAGAACTATAGCTATTTGACCCATATTCGCTTTTTGATTTCTGAAAATACATACATACATATATTTAAAATGCTTTCGAAGTTACTTATGGAAATTTGATTATTTTCTCTTGACTTGCTGCACCTATTAAAGGGAATCGGATAAATAAGCAGACTTTTCCTGTTGTTTTATAAAAAGCTGGATAAAGAAATATGTTTTAAAGTGTATGTTTTTAAAGTGTGTTGTTTGTTGTTGTTGTAGGCTAGTCGATCGATTACTTTCGTGTGCAAGAAAACCACTTTTTTCTTCACGTTTTGCTCAACGTTTCGCTAATCACCTTAGCATCTTCAGGGGCGCATCTTTATTTACATAGACATCAACAATAAACAAAGAACAATGTTATCGACAAATATTGATATATGTATGTACGTAATTACAAAAATTAGGTTAAATATTTGAAAAACAACAAACGAAGATACAAACACAAAGGGACAATCACAGGTTTTTTGATTTTAACTGTGGCACTTACTCATAGTTAAGATTTAAAATTGAACACCAAAAACATTGAAACGTATTGAACAGTGAACATTAAACATTAACTTATTAAAAATATTGATACCATCGCTGTGTGGTACTCTCGTCATACTAAATGTTTATTACAAGCATAGCATATAAGCAGCCGCGATATCATCCGTGTCCTCCTTCTTGTTAATTGTTTTTTCTCTTTTCTGTAATATTCGTAGGCTTTCTATAGTGAATCTCGCTTTTTCCCTCCGTTCCTTGTCTAATATTTTGACGTTGGCTAAATCAGCTGTGTGACCACTATCTTGTATGTGTTGCGCCAAAGCTGTGCTTTGCTTATTTTTCTTTATATCTGCTTCGTGCTCTGACAGACGAACGCCCAATGCTCTCTTAGTCGTTCCTATATAAACTTTGTTGCAGTTTTCGTTTTTGCTTCCTTTGCAAGTTATTTCGTATACCACGTTGCTTTGCTGCTGGGGCGGTAGTGGCGTTTTTGTTTTGGTAAAGATCGAAGAAAGTGTGCAGTTTGATCGGTACGCCAACGTTACATTAAGGTTGTTGGTGTTTATGTCATCGTTAAATTGTTGGTAAAAGCGAGGGATGTATGTGACACTATAATATCGCTTGTTGTCATTGGGTGTTTTCGTGTCCGGTACTCTCTTAATTTCGTTGTTTATTTCTGACGTTTTCTGTTTTATTAGGCTTTGTATTAAGTGGTGTGGGTAGTTGTTGCTTACCAGAATTTTGTTTATTTTCTTTATGTTCGTGTCTCTAAATTGTTGGTGACTTATCGTTAGTACTTTGTGGATTAGATTTCTAGCTGTGTTAATTTTGTATTTCAAAGGTTGCGAAGATAAGTAATTTATTAGACGCCCAGAGGAAGTAGGCTTTGAGTACCAGTCAAGAAGAATGGCGTTACTTTTTCGGTGGATCATGACATCCAAAAAAGGTATACGTAAATTGTTCTCTGATTCCATCGTGAATTGCAATTTAGGATGATATTCGTTGAGTGTTTTAAGAATTATATCCGCGTCGTTTCGTTTTATAATAGCAAATATATCGTCTACGTACTTGACAATGAACTTGATGTCAATGTTGAAATTTTCTTTGAGGCTCATAAAGGTGTTGTCTAATAAGTCGTCCATTACAACGTCAGCTATTGTAGGTGAAAGGGGGTTGCCCATTGGCATACCAAAAGTTTGTGCGTAGAAGTTACCATTGCATTCGAAATAGTTGTTATCTCTCAGACAAAAGTTTAAAATATTCTGGAATTTGTTTCTGGGGATTCCTGTGCTCTGCTGAATTCTATCATACTTATTCATGATAATTTTGACCGCTAAATGTGTTGGAATATTTGTGAATAGAGAAATCACATCAAATGATACCAACAATTCTTCCTTGCTTATTTTTATGTTCTCTAATCTTTCTTTAAGTTGAAACGCATTTTTAATATTGTATTTTTCCGAGGTGAACTCTTTGAGTGTTTTGCCTACGAATTTGGACAAACCATAACAAGGGACATTAATAGACGAAGAAATTGGCCGTAAAGGCAAGTCCGGTTTGTGCAGCTTTGGCAACCCGTAAAGCCTAGGTGCTGTCGCTGCGGTGGAAATGAGTTGTTGTTTCACTTTGTAGTCAATAACTTTGTTTTTGTATAGATCGTCTACTATGGCGTTATTCTTCCTCTGTATCGTGATTGTTGGATCGTTTCTTATTGTCTTGTAGGTGCTTTTGTCGTCCAGTAGCTTTTTCATCTTGTCCGTGTAGTCCGCTTTGTATAGTATCACAGTTTTGTTTCCCTTATCCGCATCCGTTACAATAATCTCATCTGTGTGCTTTCTCAAAAAAAGTTTTGGTTCTATTGAACGTTTCTAATATAAATTTTTCCGCTGAATTTTGTTTTATATTTCTCCTGAATTGCATGATTGTTGTTTGTTTTTTTTTTCGCTAATATTATCAGTAGTCAAAATTAGACAAAAACAACGCTTCTACGATTCCCATTAGACTATAGTCTATAGCAAGGGTTCTTAAACTTTTAAGATGATGGAACCCTTACAAATCACCTTTTATGGAACCCCATATGAAATTACTAAAAATCGAAGGCAGTGCAATTTAAATATGAATAAAAACTTTTACTAGAAATAGTATACATACTTTAAATTTTAATGTGAAGAATGAAATTGTTTTACTGTTATTAACTATTGTATAAAATAGTAGTTCGATATAATGTCTGAAAGCTGTATGCGCATTTCTAGGGTAGCATTCAATTTCGACTTGAATTACGTTGTGACAGAAGCAAGCAAAGTTAAGATGGCCTTTTTAGCGACTTAATGATATTTACTCTTAACACTAACCCAAAACTCTTTCAGAGACACAGATTCAAATGTGTGGATTTTGTACCAAACCAATATTACTACTACCATCCGAAAAATAATCTGAAAAATATTTCAGGTGATTTACCAAGTGCCCAGTAATGACATTTCACATTTCATTTGGCAATTCATCGCGTTCCCTGTAGATCTGCAAAATTATCGATGGTTGGACCATTCGATAGTTTTGGGTATCACCATTCGATAGTATCGATACTATCGGTAAGAGAAAAAATATGGGCACTACTTATATTGAATATAGTAATATTAGTAGAAAAAATAGAAATGTTAGTTTTAAACACCATTTTGGTGTGCTTTATTAAAAATAATAAGTTATCTTAAGTAACAAAAACAACACGTTGCAAGTCTAAATTTTAAACAATTTACAAAAACGAGGAAAATTCGAGTTTTTCGAGTAATAAAAATTTCGAGCTTTTTAATTCGGTTTCTTAGAAAATTTTTGAGTATGTACTTTTGTAGTTTGAAGTAGCTAGGTCTCACTGTTGATTTTTGGCAATTATTTGTATTTGAAGGTTTCCGCGATAGTGGCTACCATTTATCGATAGTGGTGTCAAATTGAAACTATCGATAGTTTTGCAGCTCTAGTTCCTTGCAGAAAGTTTTATATAACTCTTTGGCTACAGCGGCCAACAACACAAACCGGTTAGAAAAAGCTTAGGTAGCAAGCTCAACGCTCTTATGTAGGCATGGCACTCAGTACGGCAATCATACCAACTACAAGTACATATGTATGTATACTTGAAAATAGATAATTGCATCTCGGTCAAGCTGTTTATAGAACTTTTCTTTCTGTTTGCAACTCAAACCGACCGCCGTGCTTATTCATACCAAAATAGATCTCGCGGAACCCCGGTGACTTTTCTACGGAACCCTTGGGTTCCGCGGAACACACTTTAAGAAGCTCTGGTCTATAGATATAGGCCCAGTTAAAAAAAACCTAATCATGTTTAAAGTAAATTCATCTTTTGTATTCATGTTTTAAATAAAATTTATAAAAAAACTACAAATAAATGATATAACTTTTTTTAGGTACAATCTGTCTCATTTAGGTACATTTATTTTATGATATTAGGTACGATCTGAAATTTCCATTTTTCATCCCTGGTTCGGACTTCGCTCCGATAGGAGTAGATTTGTTCCGTTTTGTCGAAAAAATTTGAAACCTAGTCCTCTACTTCGTTCAACTGAAAATCTGCTCCGTTTTGTTGCATCAACAAATTTACTCTTCAAATAGAAAGGAGGTGGGGTGTTTAATAGCAAACTAAAGGTTATATTTTACCTTTTTATCGACACGATTGTTACATTGGTGAGCTACAGCAACTTTGCAAATACACTTGAATTCGTGAATAGGCCCTCACAATCACCCGATTTGAACCCGATCGAAAAATATTGCTCTGTCTAAAGTTCTGTAATTGCGTCGTTGCCCACCGATGTAACAATTGTCCCGGTAAAGAAAGAATGAAATAACTTTTTATTAATTTTAACCAAGGCATTTTAACTTTAACGATTAATGGCTGGATTAAGGCGCCTTTACACGGGTCGATTTTCTAGTAGATTTTTGTCGTTCAACCTAAATCGACCCGTGTAAATGACGTCTCAACCACTAGCTGGTCGATTTTCCAGTCTACATATATCGACCCTTATAAGGCCGCTTTAGCTCCTTATTTGTTCAAGGATACGAGTAGAAATGAATTGTTTTTTATAAAGATAAGAAATGCACATCTACTACGAATACTTGATATTTACTTCCCTTTTTGTTGTCCGAACCCAGCAAAGAGCGCTCGGTGAAGGTCAGCTAGTGATCAAATTTGCCAACAGGGCTGCCAAACATACATAGCTATGAAGTGCCATATTGAGGATAAAAAAGTGCTAAAACGTGCCAAATAGAAAATTAAAAGTTCCAAAAAAGGTGTCATTCTCTTTAGTTCTTCCCATTAGCATTAAAATTAAAACAAAAGCCCAATGTCAAAGTAAGACAAACCAGTTGTATACACTATAGAAATTAGAAAATTTTAGTTGAGAAAAAGAAGTACACGCAAAGGATTTCACAAAAATGTATTTAAATTTGGCTTTTTTCAAAAGAGCCATTTTGGCACTTTGTGCTGTATGTTCAAATATTTTAAGTAATCACACAATGAAACTTGTAAATATTTCCAACTATGCGCGGTTAATCAATTTAATAAATTTAATTTGCAAAATGCTTTTTTATTCGTAAAACAATTTCCAAAACTTGGTTTTTCTAGAGGCTTTATTTTCATGCAATTGCTTACTTTTGTACAAATGCGCACACCCAGCTAATTAGCAGAATATTCTATGGATTCCGTGATAGAGACTGTGTGAAAATATTGCGTTTGGATTATCTTGTAGCATATTATCCAGAGGAGAAGCTCGGCCAAACACTAACATATGTGTAAGTCAAATACAATGTCACCATAGAATCACGTTTTTATTATAAAATTGCCTTGAAAAGGGCACCAAAGAACAAAACAAGCGCTAAACTAAACAATTTTCGCCTTTTAATTCCCTAAACGCACTTAATTTCTTGCGAAAGGCACAAAGTTGGCAACAGTTATATCGATGTCAAATTTGCTCATATACAAGCATGGACAGAGAGTGAGCGCCTGCTTAAAGAGCGTAAGCATCACATGCAAACAGTGATGCCAGATTGTGAGTAATTTCCCTATTTGAGGGATATTTTGCATCAAAAATTATTAAAAGGGGAAAAAGGTACACTTCATATAAATAAGGGATTTTCTTTTGACGCAGTTATTGTTGCATAATTGATCAAAATTCAAGAATATTCGACATTCTTACGTAATTAATCGTTCTGAAGATGTGATGTGGAGTGAAATGGTATATAATTGTTAAAAAGTATAAGGACAATGTCGAAAATTTTCTTACGTTAACCAATTCAAGCGCTGAGTAAGAAAGAATCTTTTCAGTTGTAACTGGTGTTTCATGTAAAAAGCGGAACAAATTATCTGATGAAATGTTAAATAGCCCATGAATGTGCTTCAATTTTAAAATCTCCAAAAAATTCTTTTAGGCCCTTAGTGAGTGAGCAAATAAATGAAAGGGAAAAAATGTATGAGTGAAAAAAAATTCAGAAAAAGGGGTTTTTTCTTAACAGCGGTCGGCCCTCGAAAGGCAATGGCAAACCTCCGAGTGTATTCCTGCCACGAAAAACAGCTTCTCATAAAAATACACTCGCCATAAGGAGTCGGCGTAAAACTGTAGGTCCCTCCCCTTTGTGTGACAACATCAAGGGGACCGCCACAAATTGGAGGAAAAACACATATGTGTAAGCGCCAAACTATTATTATTATTTTATATGAATTTTACTTCTTTACTACTGAAATATGTATATGTTTAAATTCGTTGGGAATTTTGTGGGATAAATTTTCAAGATGTGGGTAATTGAGGGATTTTTTCCCCATTTCCGTGGGATATTTAACAGAGAGTGTCTGGCATCACTGCATGCAAATACATGCGAGAGCGTAACAAAGCGAACGCAAATTCATTCAAACGCAAGAATGATAGAATACAAGATTGCGCCAATGAGAGAGGATTTTTGAGCGTAATTTTTGCGTGACGTCATCTTGGTGCAATTGCGAGAGAGAAATGCCAAAACGCATATAAAAATATGTAAACAATGCTGAAAAATGTGTTAATTTTAATATTACATGGCCCAATTTTGCATGAATCAATAAATATACAAAGATTGATTAATTAGGAACACGTAGCAATAATTTTGAACATGTAGCCCTTTAGATAAGTACGATTTTTAGCACATGAAAAAATGGATGTATGAACAGTGTTTGCAATTTCATGTAGACCAAAAGGAAGGTGTGCAGCAAAGTGAATCTTTGGACTTGCCATTTTAAAAAGCCATGCAGAGTGCATATTTATATTTGTGGACGGTAGCCAACCACCATAAACTCCACAGCTGTTGACTCCATAGCTCTTATTTGTGTGACTTTTTTGGAAGCAAATATTCTATGTCAGTAAAATATAATTTAAGCTGAACTTTTAAATGTATAATAATTTGGCCACTGTTTTGTATTAGGTACGTAACAGCGCGGTAAGATGCCGCTTGAATTAATGCCTGGCGACCTTATCCACTGGTGCATTACCTCATACCAGCACTAAAAGAATCAGGTAATAACAAAAATAAGTAGGTAGTGAAGTTCATGTATCTATTTACTGTAGAAACTACTTTTGTATGTATGCCATTGCCAGCAAACTAAACCAGCAACTGTCTACATTCACCGTGGAAATATACCTACTACAATTCACCAAGGAAAGGCCAACATAGTTCCATGTAGAAGCTCATAGCTCACACACATAGCACAAAGCTGGATTTGGTGTTTAATGCATGTCCTCCCCGGCAGAACTGCTTCCACTTTTTCGCCAGGATTGCGTCCGTAGGAAACGAAAAAATAACTTATATAGCACGCTTTCCTTTTGTTTTCACTATTACACTTTGCCACTGCACACTTCGTTTTGCCTTTTAATGTGTCAATAATTGTTTAAAACCACGCAGAAATATTAGCGCACAAATATTAGAATTGTTATTTGGTTTTTTTCGTATGCTCACATTCAACAATTGCACCAAGATGACGTCACACACACAGCTCATTCTGTCAAAATCACAAAGAGCGGATTAGCGGTACCGCGATTGGCGCAATCTCTATTTCTCTCAATCGTGATTCAAACGTAATTGGCACACTAACACAATCACGCTTTCAGCTCGCGTTTACTTGGGGTAGTGATCACATCTGCTCATATACACTCCTCGTCATTTGAATTGCACACCCTTTCAATTCTTAGTATTTACAGTTTTCCGTTTGTTTATTTAATATAAATTTTTTGTAAAAATATCGTCACTACATACGAATAAAGGCGCGCTGGTGTTTTGGCGCTGCTTATAAAAAACTTTGGCGAAGTATGTTAAGAGTATTTGACGCTGAAAATTTTTTATGCGTCTTTTTTCGCCGTCAACTTTTGAGCTCGCGCCTTTATTCCTGTCTAGTGACGATATAGCATATTCTACGGGTAAATGCAGTTTTAAAATTTTTTACAAACTAAAACTTAAAAGAAAGTTTATTTTCCATTTCTTGGGCAGCATTTTATATGATTTTTTCGTTTTTCTCGAGAGCTGGAAACAGTTCTTAAAAAAGGTCAACATAGGATCCTAATGACCTGCAGTGAATAAGTTAATAATATTTTTAGAAAAAATTTCTGATATGCAGTTTTGTAGCCCATTCAATTATAGTGTAATTAAGTGCAAGTTTGAAGTGACTCTAAAACAGCCCCGATTTTTCAAATACATTTATTTTTTATTGACAGTGCTGCGCATTTTATTCCATGTAAAAGTTTTGTGTATGAGAGAAAACGCGCAGCACTATCACCAAAAAAATTGTCAAAAATCACCGCTATTTTACAGACCTTAAAACTTGCACTTTATTGTACCCCTTTGTTGACATTTTTTTAACTCTGTATAAAGTTTTAAAATCGGATGTAATGAATATTAAATAAACAAAATTAAAAGTGTAAATACTAAAGATTAAAAAGTTGAGCTATTCAAATGACGAGGAGTGTATGTGGCGTACGTTTGGGAGAGTGAGCCTTTTTACTCCAGAATGCGTGTGCAGTGCCTCTCATTGCTATACGTGCATTAGTAAGATTTGTTGCCCCCTTCCCGTTTGCCCATGATTTTCCCCTGATATAGCCCGCGAAATGGGCACGCTTGCCCATACGGGCAAAAGTGCCCATGTCTGGTCTACATGTATCTTTTCTCGTGCGCTTGCATTTGCATTTAATGACAAAAATAGGGTAAATAGGAATTTTTATTGCTATTATTAATGCATATTATTATATTGCTATCTATTTTACAGATAAAAAATATGGAGGAAAAGGAGAACGCAAAAGCTGTCAAAGCGTTTATTGTAGCATACCTTCTGCGTTTCACGCTTTGTTGTCAAAGTTTGAACTGTCAAGCAAAGCGAGGAAAGTTGTATGTGAATGGCCCTTAAGTGTCAAATCAGTTGCTATGTGTTTCTATGATACAAAGAACAACCCATGATACAAAAAAGAAGGTAGTTTCATTGTTCACTTTTCGGGCGCCATATTAACTACCCGACAATTAAGCAGATTGAGACATTTCGTGCTGCCTTACCTAGTCCTCAATAATCATTTATTTATTGTAAAAAAAAAGTATTTACAAAATTAAAAGGAATTTTTTCTTCGATATGTGCAATAACGAAAATTGAGATTCATGATATGATAAATATTATAGTTATGGACGATAGGAGGTACTCCCGATTGAACTGGCACTCAGAGTCTGGAAGTAAGTAGTGCGTTAAGTGCAACTTGGCCATCACGTAAACTCCTTTCGCTCTACCTATTTTCTACCACGTAGTCCATATCCTTGAGGATTGAAAATACCTCAGCCTGGATGGAAGACCGCAGCATACTTGCCAAGAGAAAAGTTAATCTTATCCCCATTAACTCCGATAAAGATCTCAGATCCGGACCCAGTCAGTTTTGGAGCCATAAGTCAATATTCGATTATGTGTGAGTCCGGGCTCAGTGCTGGTATTAAACCAGCAATCGGCCTCAACGAACTCAACATTATAGAATCTCTTCAACAAAGGTAAAGGTGGCGTACTATCCTGTGGCATTGAAAAGACACAAGTGCTCAGATCTCTGCCGCTAGCAATTTCCGCCTGGCCCCACTCAGTGTTATACCAGAATCCGTTTCGTTTTAGTCTGCAGGCGTTCTTTAACGCTTCCCCACGTATGAATACACATAGTGACGGTAAGTGCAGTAGTGCATCAAGAGCAACGCCACGTGTTGTAGAGAAATTTTTCGTACCGCACACGGCAGTAGTTCTTTGAAGTTTAGCAAGCAGGCTTCCCACGCTCTTGATTGAGAATCTGATCCACTGACGCATAGTAAATTATGGGTCTGATAATAGAGGTACACATCCAGAGGATTCCCTGTGGTCACACACCCCACGTTTTACCAAAGACCAGTTTACATTGTCAAAATGCTGCCCATTCTTTAGAAGTTTTGTGTTCCTCGTTAGATTTCCACGATAAATTTGTATCCAGAGTTACTTTTAGATACTTCACTTCTGGAGAATTCTGAATTGTGACTACTTTCATTGTGAAGGCAATGAGACCATTCATCCTTCTCCGAATCCTGGTTTCGGACTATGCTTTAATGAAGAGATATCTAGTAATATATCTTCTTCGGACTATTTAACAAAAAAAGAGTTTTGTTATGTAAATTTATTTATTTTGTTTAAAATAAAATGAAAAACAGCTTTTAATAAATAAATATTTCAACACTAAATTTTATTTTATTTTTTCATCTCTGCACATCGATATTATTGAAAGGATCTTCTAAACGCTTGAGAAAAGGGTTCAAATTTGATTATGAACACATCATCTTACTATTATTTGTATGTAAATTTTACTCCCAAATATTTGAAAAAAAAATCTCCCCTATCAAAAAATTTCAATGTGGCAAAGCTGTGCTTAATGTTTACATCTCGAGAAATGTCAAAAATCTGCTTCATAATCAAAAAATAGTAGTAATGAAACTGCCTTCTTTTTTTGTATCATGGAACAACCCGACAATTAAGCAGATTGTAAAATTTCATGCTACGCAGTATCTAAAATCCTTCAAATTTTATTATTAATTTTTTGTTTGTTTCTTAGAGCGTGTTTGAATCGGTAACAAAGTTCGCGTCGAGTAAATTTTGGACAACTATGAGGTGAATAAAATTTCAGTAGCTCATGGGCTACGTATTATGTAATTCATATGCTATTTAGCTGTATTATAACTGCAAAAGGGCTCAAAATTAAAATTAAACTTCTATGAAGTTTATGTAAACATCGAATTTAAAAGAAATTTATGTTTATGTTATTGTAAACAAGTAAAAAAGTTTAAGTTCGGGCGAAGCCGAATATTGAATACCCGGTGCAAGTATTAAATATAATTTTTTCATCTTTCCGAAAACTACCGTTAAATGGTAAGCAGGGGTGGTTCAGAATTTCTTAAATTTACCGTCATATGAAAAGCGTAATTTTAGTGCGACTTCTTAAATTTTCTCTTCTTGGTTTTGTATGTCAAGTACAATAATTATACCGAGCTTGGTACAATTTCATAGAACGGTTACCGAGATACACT
>NW_023458661.1:13998-15641 GCF_013731165.1 Rhagoletis pomonella
TTTTTTTGTATACATAAATGCTCAAAATGAAAAAATAAATCGATTAAGCGATGATTGTATGTCCGTCCGTCTGTGCACACGATAACTCGAATAAAAATTAAGATATCTTAACGAATCTTGGCACGTGTAGCTCTTTTGAGCCTAGGACCGATGGTATTGAAAATGGGCAAAATCGGCCAATAACCACGCCTACCTCCCATATAACGGTAGTTTTCAGAAATACGAAACTGCGATATTTTGGTAACTACTGAAGCTTATTCACTCAAAAATTGATATTTAATGATCTTCAGGCCGAAAATAAGTATATCTTGGTAACCGCTCCACCAATTTCTTCCAAACTTGACACAATTGTTGGTCTTAATAAAAAATACTAAACGTCTGAAAATTTAAAAAAATCGGACAATAACCACGCCCACCTCCCATATAACGGTAATTTAGAGAAATACGAAATCTTGGATATATCTGTAACTACTTAAGCTAATTTATTCAAATTTGATGGTTGCAATAATTCTTTAGCATACGTTCATGACAAATTTTAAGAAAATGGACGACGCACCGCCCACTTAGGACCACATAAGTGTATCTCGGTAACCGTTCTATGAAATTGTACCAAGCTCGGTATAGTTATTGTACTTGACATACAAAACCAAGAAGAGAAAATTTAAGAAGTCGCACTAAAATTACGCTTTTCATATGACGGTAAATTTAAGAAATTCTGAACCACCCTGCTTACCATTTAACGGTAGTTTTCGGAAAGATGAAAAAATTTGCTTTTTGACATAATTTTCAATGGGATATCTGTCAAAAAAGCTGCAACTAACTTTAAAGTCGACTTTATTTTGACTATGACTACGGGCCATTATATTTAATACTTGCACCGGGTATTCAATATTCGGCTTCGCCCGAACTTAAACTTTTTTACTTGTTTACAATAACATAAACATAAATTTCTTTTAAATTCGATGTTTACATAAACTTCATAGAAGTTTAATTTAAATTTTGAGCCCTTTTGCAGTTATAATACAGTTAAATAGCATATGAATTACATAATTCACGTAGATTTCATAACATTTCGTTCAATATTTCATTTAAAATGCAAATTTTCTTGCAAATAAATAGAACTTACAAAAGAAATGTCACTACTAATTTACTACTTTGTGTACTTTTTTACTACAATTTTCTCACCAAGGAATTCCAATCTTTCCCGTTTCCCCGTCAATAACTATCAAACGCTAGAGAAGTAAAGAAACAAAGCTTTACCAAAGTACCGAACAACGCATGTATGTAAATGTATACACATAAATTAAAGAAAACCAAAGCGAGTGGGTATTAGAGAAAAAATTGCTAAAAGGTCTAATAAATTCATGGGTTTAAGTTCCGGAAGGTCCGAAATCAGGAAAGACTAATATTTTCTTTGTAATCGCTCTATTTTTTTAATTGCAAACTCCATACTCTTCTTCTGCATCACAGCAACTGTCAAAAATTTCCAGCAGTAAAAATTTACGAATTGGCACAGCAGAAATGTAAAATTTTCTCACCATAGTAAAAAGTTTTTCTACCATAGAACTTTTCTACTGATTGGCACAGGCCCAAAATAGGAAATTTTGTCGGATCAAAGTAAAAATTTGACATTTCTCGTGGTG
>NW_023458661.1:15741-18687 GCF_013731165.1 Rhagoletis pomonella
GCGGCGATAGTGGACCACTCCGAGCTAGGCAGTAGAGAGGCTAGGGCCTTAGAAGATATATTGGCCCGAGCGTACAAGGCTAGGTCAGAAGGGTTAGGTCGAACCCACCTTGTCGAGCATAGAATTAGGGTCAAGGCAGGAGTCGAACCTGTCAAACAACATCATTACCCCGTGTCTGCCGTCATACAGTCGCGTTTAGACGAGGAATTAAAAGACATGCTCAACAAGGGTGTCATTGAGAAGTCACATAGTCCTTGGGCGTCCCCTGTAGTGATGATTAGAAAGACAGATGGGTCTCATGTAGATTAAAGGGTCTTAAATAAATGCACTGAGAAGGATAGCCACCCCCTCCCTTATGTTTCAGGGACCTTAGGCAAGCTAAGGGATGCAAGGTTCTTGTCCAGTCTGGACATTAAGTCTGCTTATTGGCAGGTGCCGGTGGAGGAACGGTCGAGGCCCTTCACGGCGTTCACGGTACCAGGTCGGGGTCTCTTCCAGTTCAGGAGAATGCCATATGGGTTGCATAATGCACCTGCGACTTGGCAAAGATTTATAGATTCGGTCATAGGTCCAGAGTTAGAGCCCCATGTCTTTGTTTACCTGGACGACATCATTATCGTCACGAATAATTTTGAGAAGCATTTAGAAATTTTGCAAGTAGTCTTAGATAGCTAAAGCAGGACTTAGGTTGAACAGGACCAAACGCAATTTTTTTAGGTCAGAGTTAAAATATTTAGGCTACGTGGTAGACAAACACGGTCTACACGTAGATCCAGAGAAGGCAGAGATGATGGTTTACATCGAGAGACCCAAAAATGTCAAGCAGATTAGGTCCTTTATAGGTACAGTGTCCTGGTACCATAGATTTATAAAAGATTTCGGGGAATTAGTTAGGCCCCTAGCCAAGTTAACGAAAAAACCCCGAAAATTCGAGTGGAACGAAGATTGTGAAAGGAGCTTTAGGGAGGCGAAGGAATGCCTAGTGACAGCGCCGGTTTTGAGCTGTACAGATTTTTTTCAATTCAATTCTATTTAATCTTTATTTAGCCTTGGACTTATAAAAATACTTACAGACTAGATTACAAAAAAGTTAACACCTTAGAATCTATACTATAATAAAACTGTAAATTGTTTGTCTGTTTGAACTCACTAATCCCCGGAACTACTGAATGGATTTTCATGGGGTTTTAACTGGTGTATAGAGAGTGACCTCGGACGTAACCTAGCGTATAAAAAAAATGGATCTGATAATGGGGTGTGGCACCTCCCATAGACGTGACATTTTTAATCAGCAATAACTTCGAAACCGTAAGTCACATGACTTTGAAATTTGGTGTGTTCACATACATATCTATGATAGATATTTAAAGTAAAGTATTCAGATATATAATAAGTTTGTAAAAGGGGGCACGGAACATCTTACAGGCGTAAAATTTTAATCAGCTATAACTTAGAAACGATAATTCATATGACTTCAAATTTAGTGTGAAGACATAAATAAAGTAGGCGCTTATAGCGATGGAAATATTAGTGAGTTTGCACAAGGTGCCACGGCTCATTCCATAGCCGTGAAATCTCACATCTTCGGACCCCCAACTCACATGACTTTGAAATTTGGGGAGAAGATCTATGGTAAAGTATACAAATGAGTGGGGGAGGGTGTGGCGTTTATAGTAAACTGAAAGAGAGTGAGTGTTTGACAGGGGCGTTGCACCTCCAATAGATGGAGTACGTTCAGAGAACCATAACCTAGGACCCATTACAAAAAGACAGCTGAACGGAATGACCTGTTGGAAACTAAACAGGAATGAGAGTTTGCAAGAAGTCGTTGCACCTCACACTACGCATGCCGTCTACGTTCAGAAAATATAAATAAAAAATTAAAGCGCATTTCATTCTTCTTTAGGTACTCTAATCCACCAACCCTTCATAATAAAGCAAGATTCTTAGTAAAGAAAATAATGGCCAGTATAATTGCAACAAGAATTATTACTGGATGCGGCAAAAGAGACGATGTGTACAATATTAAGAAGGGCAACCTGCCGGATTATCTTAGCGATAATCTCCGATATAAAAATGAGACGCATACATATTTGTTGAGAGAGAATAACAGCTTCAGACTCCCGAAGTATAGAACAGAAGTGAACAAAAAAAAATATTTTCTATAAAGGCTTAAAGTGCTTCCATGAATTACCAGAGGCTATAAAAAATTGTGATACTATCACTCTTTTCAAGCGGCTGCTATTTGACTATTGTAGAACGCAGCCTACAAAATAGTGATGTATCAACAATAGCGTGGATTGGAAACTAGGTCTTTCCAACCACCAAACTCGAGACTAGGCGGATCGGAAACTCGGCCTTACCGACTACCTAGACCCTTAGATAATAAACAATAAACGAGCGGATTGGAAACTAGGCCTTTCCAACCGTCACGAAAGCGCGACTGGGTGGATCGGAAAATCGGCCTTTTCGACCACCCAGGAGATATCAATAAATGGAGTAACCCAAAAAGAATAGCGCGGATTGGAAAATCGGCCTTTCCAACCGTCTACATAACTTCCAGAAAATTGCATGCGTTTATATTGACATAAAATAATTGCAGTGATAAAGAAGTAATGTTATTTAAAAATTTCTGTTGAGCATTTTGTATTTTGTATTTAATATCTAATATTTACATTTTAAATCTAAATCTAATTATATGAATGTTAAATCTTTGTTGCAATATAAGTCTAACAGACTGTAAAAAATAAATAAATAAATAAATAAATAAAATGTGTTTCTGTAAGGAGTCCTAATTATTTCCACATAACTTCCATTTTAAATTAAAGACTGGGATGTCCGAATAGTGTTTATGCTTCTACACCGCACAAAAAATTATAGTATTGTTCAAAAGAAGGCCTTAAACTAAATAAGAAAAGTAATTTATATCTCCCTTAATTTATGGTA
>NW_023458661.1:18787-26732 GCF_013731165.1 Rhagoletis pomonella
CAAATTTTTCACTAGCCCTGCCGGATAACAATTTCTATTCACCTCATAGCTGTCAAAAATTTACTATTCAGAGTACTTTTCTATCAATTGGCACAGGCCCTATGTGTGTAATTTTTCGCTAAATAAAAGCTTAAATAGATGAATTGCAATCAACGATGGTAAATGCTTTCTTAAAATATTCATTTCACTTCAATTTGAAATATTTTATTCCAAATAAATCTGCGGTTATCAAAAATTTACTGCTGTCAAAAAATATTTCATTTCACACAGCAGATTGGCAAAACTGTCTCACCATAGTAAAAATATTATTCAACAGCTTTCCCCATAGAACTTTGTTACCGATTCACACACGCCCTTAGAATCGAAATTTTACCAAGCAAAATGTCTTTTGTTTTTTAAATAAATGAGGCTAATGCTCAATAAATTGATAATTGTTGTTCTCATTTCCATACTACATACAAACTCCAATATTGAACAGTGAAATATATTTTAATTTTACCCAAATAATCAACTATATAGTTTAATGGTCAAACACATATGGAGGATTCACAAGAGGTGTTCAGTGTCGTAATGTGTTAAAGTCTTAAAATTTTTAAACGTAAAATAACGCCTAATACCTCTTTAGGCCTTTTGTAACATAACCAAAATGTTTTTAAACTAGTAGGAATACATATATTATTGGCTCTTATCATACCCAATGAATCTTTCAAATCGCTTTTAACCGTTACTTTATATTGAACAATTTTAAGCCTTTAAGACATTACGACGTCTAACACGAATTGTGAATCCCCTAAATATGCATTAAATTAAATTTGTAATTTCAGTGTTCAAATTATATCAGAATCAATCGCACCCGATATTGAAAACTGTGATAGTCCTGGCTAGTTAATAATAATAATAATAGATTGGCGCTTACACATAAGTTAGTGTTTGGCCGAGCTTCTCCTCCGATTTGTGGCGTGCGCTTTTGATGTTGTCACACAAAGCGGAGGGACCTACAGTTTTACGCCGACTCCGAACGGCGATTGTATTTTTATGAGAAGCTGTTTTTCATGGCAGAAATACACTCGGAGGTTTGCCATTTAATGTAAAATTTAAACATTTTTAATATGAGATATGAACTATTCTTAAATGTTAATAACGGGTGATTTTTTTGAGGTTAGGATTTTCATGCATTAGTATTTGACAGATCACGTGGGATTTCAGACATGGTGTCAAAGAGAAAGATGCTCAGTATGCTTTGACATTTCATCATGAATAGACTTACTAACGAGCAACGCTTGCAAATCATTGAATTTTATTACCAAAATCAGTGTTCGGTTCGAAATGTGTTGAATGTGTGAAAAGTTGGCAGAAAATCCGCTTTTTTATCGACAAATTTTGTTCAGCGATGAGGCTCATTTCTGGTTGAATGGCTTCGTAAATAAGCAAAATTGCCGCATTTGGAGTGAAGAGCAACCAGAAGCCGTTCAAGAACTGCCCATGCATCCCGAAAAATGCACTGTTTGGTGTGGTTTGTACGCTGGTGGAATCATTGGACCGTATTTTTTTCAAAGATGCTGTTGGACGCAACGTTACGGTGAATGGCGATCGCTATCGTTCGATGCTAACAAACTTTTTGTTGCCAAAAATGGAAGAACTGAACTTGGTTGACATGTGGTTTCAACAAGATGGCGCTACATGCCACACAGCTCGCGATTCTATGGCCATTTTGAGGGAAAACTTCGGAGAACAATTCATCTCAAGAAATGGACCGGTAAGTTGGCCACCAAGATCATGCGATTTGACGCCTTTAGACTATTTTTTTGTGGGGCTACGTCAAGTCTAAAGTCTACAGAAATAAGCCAGCAACTATTCCAGCTTTGGAAGACAACATTTCCGAAGAAATTCGGGCTATTCCGGCCGAAATGCTCGAAAAAGTTGCCCAAAATTGGACTTTCCGAATGGACCACCTAAGACGCAGCCGCGGTCAACATTTAAATGAAATTATCTTCAAAAAGTAAATGTCATGGACCAATCTAACGTTTCAAATAAAGAACCGATGACACCGCTTCGAATTTTTTACAATTGAGCAATTGTCAAAAATCTGCCTTTTTATCAAAAAGTTGATTACCAGGGTGTCTTTGAACTAATGATTGGTACTGAATTAAAGAATGCACACACATAAAAGATTGCAGCCTTTTCAATACTCATTCAGTGTTAAACCTTTTTTGATTTGGCATTGGTTTTTTCAATCTTGCGATGAATACGTTGATGTGTGAATTTATAACTGCTTTGAGTGAATGGAAAATTTAAAAATTATAAACCTCAATCTTAAGCGAAGAATAAGTAATGAAAAATGAATAGAAAAAAATTGTTGATTTAAAATTGAAAAAGATTTCACACTTACACAACTCTGTTCTTGATATACCCATGGCCCGTTGGTGTGTCTAGGACATCTGTGGCGACTTAAAACTTTTGCGCTTCTTTGTATTCATACTTAAAGGATGGGCCTTATTAAGTCATCTAAAAAGTAAATTTGTAGAGCTGTATCTAAATATCTTGATTCCAGCACCATTTACTTTTTGGGTAAGTTTTTTGCTGAAGCACTTCTGATCAAAGATTACCCGTTAACCCAGGTAGTACGATAACGGCGGATTCTTTAATATCTCGACTCCAGCGCTATCTTTCGGCAGAATTTTTGCAAAAGTATATTTTATGATGCAGAGTATCCGGCGTCATTCGTGGCAAACAAATAAAAATATAAAATACATTTCCAGTTTACCATAAATTAAGGGAGATATAAAGAAGTTTTCTTGTTTAATTTAATACCTCTTTTTGAACAATACATTAAATTTTGTGCGGTGTAGAAGCATAAATACTATTCGGACATCCCAGATTTTAAATTTAAAATGGAAGGTATGTGGAAATAAATAGGACTCCTTACAGAAACACATCGTCTCCTTTGCCACATCCAGTAATAACTATTGCTGCAATTATACTGGCCATCGTTTTCTTTATTAGGAATCTTGTTTTATTATTAAGGTTAGGTGGATTAGAGTACCTAAAGAAGAATGAAATGCGCTTTAATTTTTTATTTTTCTATATTCTCTGAACGGCATGCGTAGTGTGAGGTGCTACGACTTCTTGTAAACTCTCATTCCTGTTTAGTTTACAACAGGTCATTCCGTTCAGCTGTCATTTTGTAATGGATCCTAGGTTATGGTTCTATGAACGTACTCCATCTATTGGAGGCGCAACGCACCTGTCAGACACTCACTCTCTTTCAGTTTACTATAAACGCCACACCCTCCCCCAGTCATTTGTATACTTTACCATAGATCTTCTCCCAAATTTCAAAGTCATGTGAGTTAGGGGTCCGAAGATGTGAGATTTCACGGCTATGGAATGAGCCGTGGCACCTTGTGCAAACTCACTAATATTTACATCGCTATAAGCGCCTACTTTATTTATGTCTTCACACTAAATTTTGAAGTCGTGTGAATTATCGTTCCTAAGTTATAGCTGATTAAAATTTTACGCCTTTAAGATGTTCCACGCCCCCTTTTACAAACTTATTATATACATGGATACTTAACTTTAAACATCTATCATAGATCGGTCTTCACACCAAATTTAAAAGTCGTGTGATTTACGGTTCTGAAGTTATTGCAGATTAAAAGTTTCACGCCTATGGGAGGTGCCACGCGCCCTTGAACAAACTCATTCATATATACCTTACCATAAGCGCCTACCATGGATATGTTTTCATACCAAATTTCAAATTCATGTGACGTATGATTTCGAAGTTATGGCTGATTAAAAATGTTACAACCATAGGAAGTGCCACGCCTCTTTTACAAAAGTATATCTACTTTACTATAAGCATCTATCATAGATATGTATGTGAACACACCAAATTTCAAAGTCATGTGACTTACGGTTTCGAAGTTATAGCGGATTAAAAATGTCACGCCTATGGGAGGTGCCACGCCCCCTTATCAGATCCAATTTTTGTATACCCTAGGTTACGTCCGAGGTCACTCTCTAAACACCAGTTAAACCCCATGAAAATATATTCAGTAGTTCCGGAGCTTAGTGAGTTCAAACAGACGAACAGACAGACAATTTACACCCTGTAGGGAAAGCTACTAGTTGTGAACTAGAATTCTCCCAGTTTGCGTTTCAGCTCAACTAGTTCACGTTCGATCCTTTGTCAATGTTAGCGACTGGTATTTTTAGCATTACGATGTCCTACGAGATGTCAATTGTCAGGCTATGCATCAGCATCTACTAGTAGAAATACTAGTAGCATCATACCAGTTGATGAGATAGTCAGCCAATTCATCCCCCATGAAAAGCATTAGTATGCCTTTTTGCTCGCGGCGCTCCAACAGTCGCAATGGCCGACAAAGCAAAGCACTCGCGTGGTGTGCCTGGGGTACCAGGTTCCAGCCCTGGCGCAGGGAAAATTTTTTTATTTTATTTTTTTGTTTATAATATTTCTTTTATTTATATTTTTTATTTAGAGTTTTTTTGTTATTTTTAAATATAATTAAAAAAAATATTTTTTTTTATATTTGTTTCTTTTTTTTTTGTATTGCAACTAGATTTGTAAGTTTGTTATTTATATTTAAATTGAATTATTTCCTACTTACATTGATCTAACTTTAAAAATCTTAACTACTTCCAAGCGGCCTCGAACCTGCGATCCCAAAACCAGAACCAGTAGTCTGCACGTGACGCCACAGCCGACATTTGTAAGAAAAGCAATTAATGGCGTTTTATTTTAGGCTTTGGCAATTCAAAGGCAGATGTCGCTGAACGCTTAAGTTCTTCGAAAATGTCGAACTGGTAGGCAAATACTAGTTTATGAACTAGTATTTTTTCTAACTGGTTAGGGTTTTCACTGCAGGGCAGTTTTATTATAGTACTAGCAAATGCCTGGCTTGCTTCGCGACACCTGATAAGAGCTTTTGCGTTGACCAATACAAAAATAGGTTTGAAATGCAAAAAGGGTTTATAATGTAAACACTATTGGCTTTGGTTGAAAGGTTAAATCCTGCTGTTCCACAGGAAGAAAGAGTTTTCCCCTTCAACCGGGGTCATTTATGTTCCACTCGTGATCTTTTTAATTCGTCCCACTTCTTCTTGATATACATACCCATGGCCGTTGATGTGTGTAGGACATCTGTGGCGCCTTACTGCCATACCTAAACAAAAGCGTCAGCGTTGTCTGGCTGTCAAAAAATTCTCATGCCCATACAATTTGTATGAAGCATACCGAAACAACGCGGCGTCAACGCTGAGCGGTTGGAAATTCCGATTTTGACAGGGCGTTAGGTATTAAAGTTGGCTGCATAAAACGGCGAAACTGCCATTTTTGTGTTACACACAAACAAACCTATGCTTTTTGTTCGTGTTATTTCTGCATTTGATGTATTGTTGACGCTTTTGTTTAGGTATATCACTTCGGCGCTAACGCTAGGCGTCAGAAATCGTTCCGCCCAACGCTTTTGTTTAGGTATGGCAGTTAAAAATTTCGCGCTTATTTGTATTCATACTTAAAGGATGGGGCTTTAGTAAGTCATCTAAAAAGTAAATTTTTTAGAGCGGTATCTAAGTATCTTGATTCCAGCGCCATATACTTTTTGGAGACTTTTTTTGCTGAAGCACTTCTTATCAAAAAATACCCGTTAACCCAGGTAGTACGATAAAGACGGATTCTTTAATACCTCGACTCCAGCGCTATCTTTCGGTAGAACTTTTTGCAAAAGTATATGATGCAGAGTATCCGGCGTCGTTCGGGGTAAACAAATAAAAATATAAAACAGTTAAAAAGATTTTCAGTTTACCATAAACTAAGGGAGATATAAACTATTTTTCTTATTTAATTTAAGGCCTCCTTTTGAACAATGCTTTAGTTTTGTGTGCGGTGTGGAAGCATAAATACTATTTGGACATCCACATGTCAAAGGAAAGTCTCAGGAAATAGTGAAGACTTTTAAAATAAAATGGAAGGTCTGTGGAAATAAATAGGACTCCTTACAGAAACACATCTCCTCCTTTGCCGCATCCAGTAATAATTCTTGCTGCAATTATATTGGTCATCATATTATTTACTAAGGACCGTTTTCTCGTCTAACCTTTAATGTACCGGCCTCTTTATCCTCTCGATATACGAGTTTTCGTTTTCTCATCAGCGCATTAATTTCATGAATCGATAAATTGTTGCTCACCCGATGCAACCTTTAAAATTTGTACCCAACTTTAAATTTTGGTTTGGTTTTGGTTCATGAGTCAGATATATTAGATATTTCAACCAAGGTTTTGGTTTTTGCTAACAGTTGCTCTTGCTCTATATTTGCTTATGTTGCATTGCCAACCTTTGAAATTTTGTGACGAATGTAGTGGAGTTTCACTCTCGGAAATGTAGTGAAGTTTCACTATACGAAATAACAAATTTATTTTTACCGGCAAGATAAGAAAACGAAAACACTTTAAAGTGAGGAACAATTTATCTGCCCTGTTAGTAAAGGCAACTTTACTGCTTACATTAGAAAACGGCCCTAAGAGTCTTGTTTCGTTATTAAGGTTAGGTGGATTAGAGTACCTAAAGAAGAATGATATGCGCTTTAATTTTTTATTTATATTCTCTGAACGTAGACGGCATGCGTAGTGGGCGGTGCTACGACTTCTAGCAAACTATCATTCCTGTTTAGTTTACAACAGGTCATTCCGTTAAGCTGTATTTTTGCAATGGGTCTCTGAACGTACTCCATCTATTGGAGGTGCCACGCCCCTGCCAAACACTCACTCTCTTTCAATTTACTATAGACAAACTCATTTGTATACATTTACGATAGATCTTCTCACCAAATTTCAAAGTCATGTGAGTTAGGGGTCCGAAGATGTGAGATTTCACGGCTATGGAATGTGCCGTGGAACCTTGTGCAAACTCACTAATATTTACATCGCTATAAGCGTCTACTTCATTTATGTCTTCACACTAAATTTCGGATGCCTGTAAGATGTTCCACGCCCCCTTTTACAAACTTATTATATATATACCAAATTTAAAAGTCGTGTGACTTACGGTTCCTAAGTTATTGCAGATTAAAAGTTTCACGCATATGGGAGGTGCCTCGCCCCCTTGTACAAACTCATTCATATATACCCTACTATAAGCGCCTACCATGGATACGTTTTCATACCAAATTTCAAATTCATGTGACGTATGATTTCGAACATATGGTTGATTAAAAATTTCACACCCATAGGAAGTGCCACGCCTCTTTTACAAAAGTATATCTGCTTTAATATAAGCATCTATCATAGATATGTATGTGAACACACCAAATTTCAAGTCATGTGACTTACGGTTTCGAAGTTATAGCTGATTCAAAATGTCAGGCCTATGGGAGGTGTCTCGCCCCCTTATCAGATCCCATTTTTTTATAAACTAGGTTAAGTCCGAGGTCATTATCTATACACCAGTTAAAGCCCCATGAAAATCCATTCAGTAGTTCCGGAGATTAGTGAGTTCAAACACGCAAAAAAACAAACAATTTACAGTTTTATTATAGTACTAGCAAATGCCTGGCTTGCTTCGCTGCGCCTGATAATAACTTTTGCGTTGACCAATACAAAGATAGGTTCGAAATGCATAAAGGGTGTGTAATGTAAACACTTTTGGCTTCGGTTTAAAGGTTAAATCCTGCTGTTCCATAGGAAGAAAGAGTTTTCCCGCTCAAACGGGGTCATTTATGTTCCTATCGTGTTCTTTTTAATTCGTCCCACTTCTTCTTGATATACCCATGGCCCGTTGGTGTGTCTAGGACATCTGTGGCGACTTAAAACTTTTGCGCTTCATTGTATTCATACGTAAAGGATGGGGCTTTATTAAGTCATCTAAAAAGTAAATTTGTAGAGTTGTATCTAAATATCTTGATTCCAGCACCGTCTA
>NW_023458661.1:26832-27995 GCF_013731165.1 Rhagoletis pomonella
GGGACAAAAGCTTCAACCGACGACCTAACCGATTCCAACTTCCTACCCAACGCGACTAGTTCCGCCACTGACCCCGGGGTAACTAGTCGCAACTGGGTTTGGTAAAACGGGAGAAGATTCACCCTAATATTTCCTAACATCCTACTCTCAGACAACGGCCCCTGTAATCTGCCAAACATTATTTACATCGCCGCCACATACACTCCGATGGACTCATTCGCTCCCTGAGTCCGCCGGCGAATTCGCGAAGGTCGTCGTAGTTGGAGGGCAGGAACTCCAACTTCAGCTCCCTGACCAGCTCCTTCCAAATACCTATCGTCCGCCTAACCGACCTAAGTAAATCACTATAGCGCCTTTCCTTAAAACAAGTCTACCGTACCTCGAAAAAGCTGAGCTGGGGTCACACCGCGGGCCTCGCTTAACTCATCTACCCTCCCCAAGTACGCGTGAACCGACAGACCCGACTTCGCACCGTCGAAGCGCACGTCCCACTTCGAGAGGTTTTCCGGCTTCAGAGTCCCGACTAACTCCTCTGGTCCGCGCGCCCGCTCCTCGGCCACCTCTCCGCGTGCCGCTGCCGATTGTACGGCGTTTTCTTGCACCCGATCCTCCGTACGCTCCGGCCCGTCCTTCTCGCCACCTGCCTCCTGCAGGTCGGCTAAGCAGAGCATCAACTTGCTCTTAATATCCATCACAAGAAATCTGCGAAAACCGGCAAAAAAACTAGAGAAATAAAATAAAATCGGAAGCAAAAAACCCTTTAAAAATTCAAAAGGAAACCAAATAAATCAGCAAACCGAATTAAAATTCGAAAACAGAATAAAAAATTAATAAAGCCGCAAAAAAAAACTAGAAGCCGACCGAAATTGAAAACCCGCAAAATAAGAGCCCTAAAATAAATTTTAAGTCTAGGACTAGGTAACTTAATACATACCTAATACATACACCTTAATTTACTGCTGGGTAGTAAGCTGCCCTATACTGGCACAACAACATGGTCCTATCACGCGAGACAACAATAGAGCCTAACCGAAAAAACAAAAACAAAACACAACAAAATAACACGTATGTACCACCAAATAAGACGGCACAAGCAATTATAATGTTTGCTTATAAACTAAGTTACAACTTACGTTTATGTGTATGTATACTTCACCAAAAAC
>NW_023458661.1:28005-28428 GCF_013731165.1 Rhagoletis pomonella
GTTGACGGAGGTGGAGACTTATTCCGAAAACTCGATCATGTTCTCAAGACATATACATATTAATTTGGTTGTGGGACAAAATTTTTAAATAATTTCTATTTCTTGCAATAGATAAATGAACACTACAATTTTGTGATACAAAATATGTCCGCGATGCAAAGCCTGAGGGTCAATTCCCGTTCTGCGTTATCGTGAAATGAAGTGAAAAGTATAAAATTAACACCGAAATAAATGGGGTGTGAATGTGTTATTTTTATCACTTCACGATAACGCAGAACGGGAATTGACCCTCTGTAGTTTTGTTAAGATGTTCATCTTATGTATCTACATTAGGGTGGTCGAAAAATGCATGTGAAAAAGAAAAGTCCGAGCATAAAAGCTCTCACCCCCTAGGATTCGTATTGTTTATTTTATTGAAAAAAA
>NW_023458661.1:28528-30171 GCF_013731165.1 Rhagoletis pomonella
CCTAACCCAATGTGGCCAAGATACCTTCGGCTTCCCTTATGAATCCTTAAAGTTCCTTGGTAGACGAGTTCCTTATAACAAAGGGTTCGACCAACGAAGATTTAAAATAAATTAGTCTCTGTCTGGCCAAAGCCGGACAGTCACAGAGAATATGCTCCGAAGTTTCATCGGCCTCGAGGCAGAGCCGGCATTCCGGCTCTGTGATTGCCCCTATTCGGTGTAAGTGGAACCGCAATTGGTTGTGACCAGTCAGATACCCAGAAAGTAACCTGATGTCAATTCTGTTTTGTAGGACGATGTCGTTCCTGTTAAAGGGGTAGCCGAATAGCCTGGCCTGTCTAAGGCCCCCCACCGCTCCCCAGTACTTACTGCGTTCTGAGTGTACCCACTCAGTGATTATGGCTCTCGAAGAGGACCAACTGAGACCACAGAATGGTTCAGGTCCCGAAAAGGCAGTAATCGATCCTTCACGTGCCAACTCATCAGCGATCTCGTTGCCTTCGATTCCAGAATCGCCTGGTACCCAGCACAATGTTACCGTGTTTTTGGCTGCCACAAATTGTAGCGTGTTAAAGCAGTCTCTAACCAACTTAGATTTGATAGTCCTGTTTGAAAGGGCCCGGATGGCTGCTTGGCTAACTGAAAAGATAACTAAAAAAGCGCCCTTTAAACCCTTTTCAAGGTTTAATTTTGCGCAGTTTAAGATTGCGACTATTTCAGCCTGAAACACCGTGGGCCATTTGCCCATGGGAATTGTAAGTTTAGTGCTCGGTCCAAAGATGCCTGCACCCGCTCTGTCCGCCATCCTTGATCCATCTGTGTACCAATGTACATATCTGAGATCAAGGGCAGGGAGCCCATTTGCCCAATCTTCGCGATCGGGGATTATCACTTGGAATTTTCTGCCAAAGCAGACCTCTTTAGTCATGGAATCAGAGATTCCGCATATATCCAACCCTGGTATGTTCCCAAGAATACCTGCATGAGGCTTCTTTACGAAGAAGCCGTCGTTAGATAGTCGAAGTTGCAGCTCCCTCGTGGCTGCTGATTCCTGAATGAAAATATGGAGAGGAGTCCATCCCAGGAGCGACTCTAGAGCCGCAGTTGGACACGTTCTTATAGATCCCGTGACGGATAGACATGCCAATCTTTGCAGCTTGTTAAGGCGAAGAGTGGCAGTTTTTTGCATTGTCTTCTGCCACCACGCTATGGATGCATAGGACACAATCGGACGGACGATCATACGGTAGAGCCACTCAATCAGCCTTGAGCTCAACCCCCATTTCCTACCAAAAAGTCTTCTGCAGGCCCACATGGCCCGTGTGGCTTTAGCAATCGTTCTGTCAAGATGGGAGTTCCAATTAAGTCTCTTATCTAGCGTTATCCCCAGATATTTGACTTCATCGGAATATTCAAGTACTGTTCCTGCAAGAGTGACCGAACCAAGGTTCGGTTTATATCTTGTTGTAAACGGTATTAGAACAGCCTTCCGAGGATTTATGCTGAGGCCCTCATTGGCACACCAGTTAGAGACCACGCGAAGAGCTGCGCACGTAACGTCAGAGACAGCACTGCCGAATTTCCCCGTAACAATCGTTTCAACGTATACTCGGTACAAGCAGGTGGGATCAATGGCGCAATAA
>NW_023458661.1:30271-33457 GCF_013731165.1 Rhagoletis pomonella
TTTCAACGTATACTCGGTACAAGCAGGTGGGATCAATGGCGCAATAAACAGGTGAAGTAATAAAACGGTGCGAAATAAAGTCAATTGACATCATTACCTTTTCAAAAGCGAAATAAAGTCAACACAAATTTGGAAATAAAGACATTGAGGCTTTTTCCTCATTCAAATGGAAATAGCGGCAACAATGCTTAAAGTAGCTCTGATCCAATACTTTTCGTGAAAAATCCTGTAAAACTGTCAAACAGCAAAATTACTCTCTGAAGTGAGAGTAAAAAGTGAGTAACAACAAAAAGTACGGGAACAAAAAAACCATTTTTCCTGTAAAAACGTCAACCAGTGATTGCTTGACACTTTTCATGATTTTACCAGAAGAAAAAGTTCGGGCAACTTCATTCTCTACACAACTCTCCAAAAGTCGCTCTCATTTACAGGATTTTGGAGGATTTCGGAGTACGGGAACATTTTTCCTGTAACTTCCTGCAAGTTCGTGTAAAATCCTGTAAGTTCATGGAGTACTGGATCAGAGCTAGTATGTCGATTCATAGAAAAAAATGTTGTTCTTACAATAAACATTGCCCCGTAAGTGTTGTTTTTTAATAGATGAAAAAGGTTATTGCCAAATCCTCAGTGTTGTGATATTAATCCACACACAATCATGAACTACCACCATTTGATTTTATTAAAAAAATTTAAATTACGAAAATGTAAAAACACGATGCGAAAAACTAAACGCCTGCGCACAGCTGGAATACGAGAAATATTTGAAGAAAGAGTGTAGAAATGATCCATAACTTGCAAAACATGTTTCGTTTCCACAAAAATAAAGCGAACACTATTAAATTGAAGAAACAGTCCATGTCCAAAAACCCCGGAGGAACACTGAAAAAATTCTGTGTTTTAAATTAGCATATTTTGAACGAATTCGGAATGTCTAAGGTGGAAAAGAAACCAACTTTTCTATACGGAAACAATTATAGAAAAAGAATTTTCTTACCCTGTATTCATGTCTCCGCCAGCAATTTGTGACGACATCATTTAAAAGCAGCTAAGGAGAATGACGACACTATTTATTAGATGGCACATTCAACGAGCCAATGTGCCAAAATGCGGGTATAAACAATTATTGATTATTTAATATCGGAACCGAGATCATATAAGTGAATTGATTGGTTTTCACATACTTTTGAAACACAAATTATGTGCTTTTTTACTGCAGACAAGTTGTTGCCCCAAAACACAGCAAAAATCTTCCAATCAGGGCTGGCAACTATCCTTAGTTATGAGGTGCCATATTGAGGATAAAAAAGTGCCAAAATGTGCCAAATACAAAAATAAAAGTGCCAAAAAAGGTGTCATTCCTTTTAATTATTCACATTTAGCAATAAAATAAAGCTACATTTTCTAAACAAAAGTGCAATGATAAAATAAGATAAACCAGTTGAATAGCCTTTATAAATTAGAATGCACGCAAAGGATTTCACAAAAATGTATTGAAATGCGGAAGTAAAATAGGGACAAATGGCACGGTTTGAGCCAAGTTGGCATCCCTGCTTCTAATAACTTACAAATATAAAAATGTAAAATATCGAGGGCTTGAATTCATTAACACCCTCTATCTGCAATTTGCACAAAAACTAATTTGTGATTTTAGAAACCATCTGGGACTTATTACCTGTCGTTATATAAGGTAGCATTAATATCACTGATGACAGTTACAGCTTAGGTGGATTTTTATATCAGAATCTCATCTTTGTGAAAAGTGTGCAGATAGAGGGTATTTTATTGAATATAAGCCCTCGATGTTTAAAATATATACAAATTTTATTTCAACGTATACAAAAAATAAATCTACCTGCGCTACAGCACGGTGGGAGACGGGGAAGGGGGGGCCGGGGGGCCGCGGCGTAGACGTGGTGTGCGCGCCGGTCGCGCGCATGGTGGCGCGCTGACGCGGGCCGCCGCGAAGCTAAACAAATTTAATGTTTGAAAGAGAAATAATGTCAATGGATTTTATTTCGTTTTTAAAACTGGTGCGAAATAAAGTCAATTGACCTTATTTCCGTTAATCTTATTACCTGTCACCAATAAAACAGCTTTCTCGCTTTATTTTCTGACTGTCTTATAGTCACATTTCATAGGCATGTTTTCAAATAAGGCAGTGTCAAAATATTTCTTCTCACTCTTATATTACTTCACAAGGTATAATTGCACCATGGGTGGGGTGCATGCAATAACACCCTATGCAATAATTCCCATCACTTGGACATTAAAAAGCAGTTTAGAAGTGAACTAGTGTCATTTATTATTCTTCTTTTTTCTAATCGGCTATAATGCCAGCAGTGCATAATTGCGAAAGGAGCGGTGGGAGCGGGGGACGCGAGAGCGCCGCCGAACGAGGCGCAACGCAACGGCACTTTCAAATTGTACACTTACAAATCCGGCCATTTAAGTTGTTCATGTACTACTTTTTGTCAAATGTAACTGGGTGACTACCTACACATGTTCACTATTTTGCTTTATTACTCAAATTGTTAAGTTTAAAAGTTGGTCTTATTGCTCAACGAGAAATTAAATAATGCAAATTTGTGTTATTTCACATTCAATTGGGAAATAACACAAATTTGCGTTATTGTCGTTTGTGTTAATTCACCTCCCAAGAGCCCACTAATTCTATGGGTACCAACCGAATCAGCTGTGAAGCGAGTACATATTGATTTTTGTGGTCCGATTAATTAATTTTACTTGTTCATAGTCATAGATTCTTTTTCTAAATGGGTAGAGGTTTTTAAAATTAAGGAAAGAAGAAGTTCTTTGGCTTAAAAAAAAAAAATCTTGAAGTCATTTGTAGATTCGGATTATTCTACACGTTGGTTAGTGATAACGGTAGGCAATTCACATCGTCAGAATTTAAGAATTTCACAAAGAAAAATTGTGCAACCCATATTTTTACGGCACTTGGCCATCCAACCACAAACGGTCAAGCCGAAAACTTTGTAAAATCGTTGAACAAGTCATTGCACGCTAATCTATCGTCCAATGACAAAGTAGAATGCCATTTTTGTATTTAAAACATTTAAATTATTGTTGAACAAAACTCAAGAAAGGAGTTCTAATATAAAATATAAGTATAAGAAGTATCATCCCTATAACGTACTAGAGTACTTAGAATGTATTTATAGCATTCCT
>NW_023458661.1:33557-36391 GCF_013731165.1 Rhagoletis pomonella
TGTATTTCATGTTTATTGTTTGTCGTTCTAATAAAAACAGACTCCCTAAAAAATTAACAAAATGGCGGACAATTTTCTAAAAATTACAGTTGATTTTCTCGAAAAAGCTACCCATTTTCCTCAAAATTTTACAACAAATTCTTACCAATATGAGTGTTTGCGAAAAATACCGAACTTAATTTGCAAGTAAGCGGACCAAATTCTTAATGCGTTTGAACTCACAGGCTTTATTTCCAATAATAATATTGAGGTTCACAAGGAGCGGTACTTATATGTATATAAAAAACCGTAACAATATTTGTGTAGTACAAGTAAAGTTAATGTAGGTATGCACATACATACGTACACTTGTAGCTATGTACCTTATGTATGAGCAGTGCGAACCATATGTAAATATAAACTATAAACATATGCGTATAAGTAAAGGCATGGATGTAAATTGATGTGTACGTATTATGCAGTTACCATATATGATAACGTGTGTACGGATATAAATATGTTAGTCATTCGGCGACATCATCGACATACGTACATACATATGTATGTATATATGCGTATGTAAGGAGCAGCATGCGTATATCAATTCGAAGAAATGGTATAACGCTACAATCAGGCGATTTTGCCATGACATAGGTGCTGTGTCGGCAGAAGCCGTGCGGTTCAGAATTGCTTCTTGCATTCCGGTAAGCCTTACTACCTTTTGTACTGGGCGCTGACACTGACGTTTGACGTGCATGTCTCCTGCCGTTAACTGGTCTCCGTTGTATTCAATCGTAATGATGCGGACAAGACCGTTGCTGCCGGGGTGGATGTCAATGATTCGACCCATTCGCCAGCACGCTGGGGGCAAGTTCTCATTTCGGATAAGAACTACATCATCACGTTGTAAGTTTGGTTCAGGTCTCATCCACTTACTGCGAGCTTGAAGTCAATTCAAATATTCATTTTGCCAACGACGCCAGAAATTTTCGAACATCTTTTGCAGGCGTTGCCAATAATGTAGGCGATTGTCAGGAACATCTGGTAGTGGTGGCTCAAGGCGACAACTTAGTGGGCGGCCAATTAGAAAGTCGCCTGGTGTCAGAGCTAGGTAACCTTCCGGATCATCGTATAATACTAAAAGTGGCCGTGAATTAAGACGTGCTTCTATCTTCGTTAGCAGCGTCAGAAGCTGGTTATAGCGCAATGAATGAATGCCCAAAATGCGCAGTAAATGCTTCTTAGCCGAGCGAACAGCAGCCGCCCAGATTCCTCTATGGTGTGGTGCGGACGGAGCAATAAACTTCCATTGTCGCCGACACAAAGTACATCTCCAAACATATGTCTTCATCTGTGAGCGCGCATGCATCACCCAAAACGTCCGACGCAAGTTTTGCAACATTTGCTGAATACCGCCATGAAGACATATATGGTGGGCATCTGCGATGAGTAAGATAACAAATGCACCCTTAGTAATAATCATTGGGTATTTTTGCTCGTCGGTAATATCTGCATTTTTGAGGCGTCCACCGACTCGAAGTATACCCTCAGAATCCACATATGGGTTGAGTGTTAAAAGATGACTTCGACTATCGAGCCTGGAATTGGATACGAGAGCATCAATTTCGCCTCTATATTCCTTACCTTGCACCTGTTTACCAGTCGCAAGCAGGGCCCATTCGTATTCTTCAGCTGTCACACCTTTAGCTTTCTCACCCCTGAACGAAGGAAGAAAGCGTCTCAGTCGCGCAGTTGTTTTCAGGACACGAGCTAGTGTACCAAACTTTTCAATAACAGGTATTCGGTAGCCATATGCGGACGTCATGAGCAATTGGTGATCAGCGCGAGTAGCAACTAATGTACGTAAAGGATGACACTCCACAGCATGTGCCTGCTGTTGATCCTCAGTCAGTTTCGGGACGGTTGCAGCGCCTCCATAGCGCAGATGACAAGAAGGCGGACCTGTCCACCACAATGGATGATTCTGACGAGATGTAGGCATAGATCCCCGACTCGCACAATCAGTCGGATTGAACTCGGACCGAATGTGGCGCCAATTTCTAACATCTGTGTTGGCCTGTATAAAAGCAACGCGATTAGCGACGAATTGCTTTAACGACCATGGCTGCTTGCGAATCCAGTGAAGCACTATGGTGGAATCACCATAGGTGATAAGGTACGTGCTTAAGACGAAGCGCCCGACGAACATTACGTAGAGTTACTACAAGCAGGTGTGCTGCACAAAACTCTAAGCGAGGAATCGTAATTTCCCTCACCGGTGCCACCTTAGTTTTTGCGGTAACAAGAGCCATTTGGAAATCACCCTCTACAGCGATGCTACTTGCGTAGATAACTGTAGCGTAGGCCTTTGAACTGCCATCACACAACCCATGAAGTGTTACAGGTGAAGATGATGAAATATGTAATCAACGAGGTACACGGATAAGTGCCAATTCATGAGGGCCGTTGTGGAATATGAGCCACTGATCCCGCTGCTTTGCAGGGAGCGGAGTATCCCAATTAAGGTCCGCCTTCCACAGCGTCTGAATGAAAATTTTTGCCAGGACAATAACTGGCGTTAGCGGACCAATCGGGTCGTACAACTTAGCTACATCACTTAAAACTGTGCGCTTTGTGGGTGATGTATGTGATTCTGAAATACTCACCTTAGAAAGTAAGTGGTCGCTTAGGGGATTCCAACGCAAGCCTAAAACGGTAGCATCGGAGTCCCACAATTCAATTTCAGTGGTTGACTCCTCTCGGTCGGTGACAGCTGCAAGTATTATGGTGCAGCTTGAGTTCCATTTGTCAAGAATGAAGTGACCTTGTCGAAGGATCGCATCGACATCATAGGC
>NW_023458661.1:36401-51575 GCF_013731165.1 Rhagoletis pomonella
AGTGACCTTGTCGAAGGATCGCATCGACATCATAGGCACGGTGAACAGCGTCATGAGGAGAATCGAAACTTTCCAGATAGTCATCAACATAAAACCCATCGAGGATACTGTTTGTCGCTGCCACTGTCCGGCTGGCGTTGTCAACTATTTCGTAGTTATCTACCGCACATTGGCGCAATGAACGGATCGCATTGTACGGCCCACTTGTCATACCATATGTTACTGTTGCCAACTCAAAGATACGCAGTGGTGCGATTGGAGACTCTCGTCACAAGATACGTTGCCATATGCGATGTAGTGGGGTGACCTCGACCTGCCGAAATTTTTTTAACATCAGCCATTATTGCGAACCGATAGCGATGGAGTCGATGAACAATGTCGATCGGATTATCTTGAAGCTGTGGGCCCGGAAACTGTGTGTCGTTCAGAGACACCTTATTTTTTGTTTTGCAGGATGCGTTGAATACTACGCGAAATTTCCCCGTCACCGCATGATGGGGAATGAAATAGCACTGCGTTGAGTCAAAGGAGTCATAGGCGACTGCGTTCATACGACCAAGTGCTATGAATTCTTGCATGAACGTTTTGTAGTTCTTGCGAAGCTCAGAGTCACCGGCTAACCTTCGCTCAAGATTGAAAAATTTACGTCGCGCTGCTTGATATGAGTCACCTAACGTTGGCGCGTCTGGACGAAATGTGATCTGTACACTATAAGGCCATCTTCTGTGCGCCATACATTGTCGATGAAAATTTGTTCGCATGGGTCAGTCAAGAAGTCAGTTTTAGGGACAATCTCCTCGACCTGCCAAAACTTCGACAGCAGCTCGTCCAGTCGCTGGTCACTGATGCATTTTATGGTAGTTAGAGTGCACTTCGTATCATTTGATGTGTTGACCGTTGCAGGGCCGAACACAACCCAAACGAGGCGGGTACAGAGCGTGCACGGTTCGTCGGGGGGTCCCGCAGCAATTCCATTGGCAATCAATGCGGGCCAAATGTCAGCGCCAATAAGTAAATCAATTTTGTAAGGTGTGCCGAATGTTGAATCGGAGACCTGAGATGTGATCTCAGGCGAGTGAGTCAACCTTGAATGCTGGTGTTGGTTTAGTGATCGTCTGCAGAATATAGATTTCAAGCTGCAGCGAAAATGGCGGATCGCATTCGAACTGCTGTGGTACCCTTAGTGTATGCAGATGCACTTGAACCTATCCCCTCCACACGTATCTCACCGAAGGTTCTGCGAAGGTTGAGAAGCTTAAACAAGGATTCACTGAGAAAGCTCACCTGAGATCTGATGTCGCATAATGTACGGCATTTGTGCAGCTGTCCATAACGATCCGAAAGTAGCACTCTGGCCGTTACAAGTAGGATGGTCCGGTCACCCTGGACAATGAAATACTGGACCTCATCCATCTGTCATTGATTACGTAAATACACCTGTGGTTCTGCAGAGCTAGGGGACGCCGCAGTGTGTGAATTAGACGATGATGTTGGACTAGCTGCTGTTGCGGATGCTGACGGTGAAGTGCATGTATCTCCTTGAGTAAAAAGGGGCATGGTGTCTGCACCGCGACAGAGGAGCGTGTTGTGCTTCTGCTGGCAACCGGAACACACACCAGATGATCACTGACGAACGGTATGCCCCGATCGAAGACAACTAAAACATACTGCCAGGCGCTTAACAACTTCCCAGTGTTCCTGTACTTTCCGGTTGCGAAAACGTTGGCACTTCATGAGACGGTGGTTGCCCGACCACTGTGGACAAGTCACATCTGCAGCCGTAGTACTTGCAGATGGCGCTAATTTTGCGGATGCAACATGCGCCTTGGCTGTACGAGAGGCTATGCGACACGATAAGGGTTCAATGGTTACGGGCCGTGAGGTGGAGTTTATGTTGTTGGCACGTCGCTCAATAAAGATTAACAAGTCTTCTAGCTTCGGTATATTGACGGTTACGAGACTCATACCCAATTCATTTCGTGTTACTGTCGGTAGTTTCGGCAAAAGTACGGGAACTGCTATTGCATCCCAGTGCTTCACTGGAACGTCCATTACGGCAAGGGCTTGGAATGAATTGCAGCGATGGTTCGCAGCGCAAGTGGAGTCCCCGAAGGGTTCTATGGTAGATCAAGAATGCTCGGTACATGCGTCTCTGACAATAGGCGGGGATTATCGTAGCGGTGCTTCAGCTCAGCCCACACTTCCTCGTAACCGCCAGTATATAACCCACCAATCATCGGAACATTCTCTTGGTCGACACTCTGGTGCAGCTTGTCCAACTTGTAGGTTCGATCAAAGTCTGATCGGCTTTGAACCATTGCCTCGAATAGGTCTTTAAAGGCCAACCAATTCGTTGGCTTTCCGTCGAATTTGGGAATTGATACAGGGTCCAGGTGCATGTAAGCCATTTGGTTGGTGGTGGAAGTCGTAGCATGAACTTCCTTCTGGAAAGGCATACGACGCTGTAATGTGATGCATATTGTGGTATACATCGCCTCTGTTGCAGCAAACAACTTGTCATGTGCTGAAACCTCATCTGCCTCTTGCCAACCAGATCGCAATGATGTTGTACAAACCGATCAAAGTCTTAATTTACTCGGCTGAGTAAAACCTCACACTCCACCTTATCCGGATTGAAATTTGCGTCCTGGACTTCTTTCCCTAGGCGCGAAATTGAAGCATGTGCCGAGACACGTAATTTTAATGCAGCCATTGAATTAAACGGTATTCAGGTGATCACAGGAGGCACCAAAAAATGTATGAGAAAAATACCGAACTTAATTTGCAAGTAAGCGGACCAAATTCTTAATGCGTTTGAACTCACAGGCTTTATTTCCAATAATAATATTCAAGTTCAAAAAGAGCGGTACTTATATGTATACAAAAAACCGTAACAAAATGTATGTAGTACAAGTAAAGTTAATGTAGGTATGCACATAGATATGTATGTACACTTGTAGCTATGTACCTTATGTATGAGCAGTGCGAACCATATGTATATTGAATATAACTAAAGGCATGGATGTAAATTGATGTATATATATTATGCAGTTACCATATATGATAACGTTTGTACGGACATAAATATGTTAGGCATTCGGCGACATCGTCGACATACGTACATACATATGTATATATGCGTATGTAAGTAGCAGCATGCGTATATCAATGCGAAGAAATGATATAACGCTACAATCAGGCGCCGTGTCGGTATGCTAGCAGAGGGATACACCTGGAGAAATTACTACAATCTCAAACAATAAGGAATAATTGTTATAAGCTTGAAGCTGGCTAAACAAGTTTTGAAGTCAGGAGAATTTTTTTTCCAAAATGAAAAAAAATTTGTATACAAATTTTATTTGGCGAATATTATAAATATTACATTAATCCCATTATTTTATTACATATTTAAAAATTAATTTTTTGCCAATTATGTTTAGCTGTTCTGGCCATGTAAGAGACTCGGTCCCCATTTTCATTGTTAACGAACTTCCAAAAATAAATTTTTTAATACCTGTAACTGCTTCAACATTTTGCCATTTCTTTTTTTTTGCGAAACTCCTCTAACTCAGCGGCTGATATCAGAAGTAGTTTAATAGAATAAGTTTGCCTCTGTATTTCTCTTACTCTGCACTGTTAATAGCTTCAAGTTGAGATTTTTGTAAAATAAATTGTACTTGTTCTGAATAATCACGCTCCAATATTCTTGATTCGTGTTTCCTCCGTCTGAATATCTTTTATAAATGTATGTAAACTTTTAATACTTCATTTTCAAGGATTGTTGTTACACGGAGATTTTGCGTGATTATTCAGAATGAAAAACAAAGTGCATAATTAGCAAAAAATTAATTTTTAAATATGTAATAAAAATATCGGATTAATATAATATTTGCCAAATAAAATTTGTATAATAAAAATATTTTTTTTTCATTTTGGAAAAAATTCTCTTGACTTCAAAAATGGTTTAGCCCGCTTCAAACTTATACCAATTTTTCCCCATATCAGTATGAATTTGTTGTAAACTTTTGAAGAAAAAAAGGTGGCTTTTTCGAGAAAATTGACTTTTTTCTTTTTAGAAAGTTGGTTGCCATTTTGTTAATTTTAAAGGTTTTTGCAAATTTCGAATGAATTTTTAATGAAAGCTAGGCCACCTATAAGAATCAGCAAAATAAAGCTTTGTATCCAAGTTAGAGAAAAATGGCAGACAAAATAGAATTATCGTTTATCGTTTTTTTCATTTTTAACATTCAAAATTGATATGCGCATATGTCTATTAAAAATCGTTTTTTTTCAAAAAAAGAAACAATCTACGATGTGAAGCCTGCCTGATTTGAGATGGATTTGGCCTTAGATAAATGGTGAGTGTCGTAAAGTTATCATAAGCACTATATGTATTTCGAATCGAACTTTCTGATACTACTTTTTGTCTATTTCCGCGGTGACGTAGAAAATTCCACTTTCAACTGTGCAACCAGATATTTGTTTTTATTTTTAATTTTTATTTGTTTATTTATGACAGATGTACGGTAAGACATATAGTCTTTTCATTGCACAAATTTAACATTTAAATTTCAAATCTTAAACTTATTTTAGACTTAAACTAACTGTAATGTAATATATTAGTAAATGAAGTATCATCCCTATAACGTACCAGAGAATGATTGAATTGTTATATTCCTTTACTTTGATGTTTAACATCACATTGACGTTTATCATCATACGATTGTAGAATATAAGAAATTTGCACAATAAAGTTTCCTTTCTTTGGATACCGAACAACCGAGCCTAATATTACGTTCTCGAGTTAACGTTTTGAGTTTATGAACTACTGTCAGGCGTTAACATTGGGGTCTTTAAGAAACTCAGAGTTTAATTTGACATTTTTTTGTTTACTTTTTCTTATTCTCATTTAGTCTGTTCCCGTACTACAGGATTTAACACACACACACACATAAGTTTAGAATACCAACCGTTTAGCTATAAAAAAACAAGAAATGAGGATCGATAGAATTTTTTACGCTAATTTCAACCATACCAAAATTATTCGGTGCAAATAAAAACCAAAGCGAATAAAAGAGGTTAAAGTTCAACTTATCCATTTCTTATGTGTTTGATATCTCGGAAACTACTTAACTACTTATTGATGATAATTTCAACATAATTTAAATGCCTTTTATGCGACGTATATGAATGAGTTTGAAAACTAATTTTATATAAACGCCATTTAAAAAAAATTGATTTTTGTTTTAGTTTGTTTTTTAGTATTTCCGGACTAAAAATATAAAAAAAAACATATAAAATATATACATACACGAAAGACAAATTAATTACCTTTATTTTGACGTCATTAGTTTTTTAATAGCTTATGTTGTTCAGAAGATATTAATATTTAAAAAAATCTGAAAATTTTACTTTTAAGAGAAGAGTCAAGGGTTAAACTCCAAAATGGCCCATAAACTCGAGTTAATGGCTCAATGAGAACGCTTTATAATACACCTTATTGGCGACGCACAGTGCGTAATTTGGGTGATTTAGGGGAAGGAAAATCGAAAATCGAAGTTGGTAAAAAAAAGTTCAGATACGATATGTGTGCGTATAGATGTCTGATATAATAGAAAATCGGTCCCCAATTGTTAGAAGATTACCTGGAAGAATTCTGAGCTTGTGCAAACATGCCTGTTTTGACGAACGAAAATCGCCAGTTTTCCGGCCTTTATCAATCAGTGGTCGTATCCGTCTCATTTCATAACGAGACTGCAGTCTTGGGTATACTTTGCATTCTACACATTGTAAACTTAATTAAAAACATTATTTTGAAATTTTAGACGTCAACCTTACATTCTATTCATTGGATTTTTTCTACTGGGGCTGTCTTAAGGACAAAATTTATTCAAAAACAATTTAAAACGAAGAGCATTTGCGGGAACAAATAAATGGAGCTGCTGCTGAGATAGCCCAATTGAGTTTAAGATCTCTAAAAGCGTCTTTTCTTAAAAGGTTCCGAGCTTGTATTAGAGGAGAAGGTCGCCAATTTGAGCATATTTTATCAATATGTTATTTCACGTGAACCCATCCTTCACAAAAAATAATGATAGATATAACCCTTGTTATAGACTCTAGTCCGAATTCCGGTAAGTAACATAAAATAATGTCAGGAGCAGGTAATAATTTACCTTTGTACTATTTAGCATGCCATTGGTCGGTAACACATTCTAGCGTGTCTCAGTCCTTTACCCCCAAAAGCGGCTATAACTTTTTTTTCTATTCGAAACAGTAAGAGTGCAATTTTTTTATGTAATGTAAAGTTATAGCCCAGTACATTTTTCACCAGAGATAGTCAAAGTTGGGGAAGAAAACATCAAAAATTAAAAATCCCAAAATAGTCCTAATTTTATGATGGTTCCTTAATATATTTTAACTACATTGCATTTGAGTATGGAGAAGCAACTGTCTGGAAGTATTTCACATAAAAAATTTACTAAGTATAGCCTGGTTTGTAGATGCAGTTAAAGAAAATACATGAAAAGGCACGATTTTGTTTAATTAAAAAAAATTTAAATATTTCAAAAACGGTGCCACTTTTACCTGAAAATTTTTTGTTTATCAGGAAGTTCACCCCCCGCCTACCTTACCCTAAAGTTTGGCATGTTACTTCTGGGACACCCTGTATATGCTTCCAAATATGCTCGAAAAACAACCAAAAATCTAAGTACAGTTTCATGTTTTGTTTTTTATTCAGTTTAATTCAAGGATTGGACGGATTTCGAAATTTTAATATTTCCAGTAGTGTTAATGCATCGATTTAGTTGTCACTTTTTTACTATTATTAAAAATAATGCGGATTATATTACACTAAGATATGAATCCTTAATTTCTTTTCAAGGCTGAATTAATTGTTTTCAAATATTTGTTACCCTCCATTTGAGTTAATTATTTTTAATCTCTTAAATAACACCAATGCTTTCCCGTAGAGACAAACCTTTGGTTTTAAATTTTAGTATCTAAGGCCCACTTGTAGAACAGCAGGTTATCTATATAACTTGAAGTTTACCGGTTAAATTGATAAATTGGCTTGCACAATCAATGGTTGGGTGTAAAATTAAAGTTAAGTCGTTAAATATTTAGCCCAGCAATTTTCGAAGGTTAACTTGCTAACTCTACATATGGGGTATTCCATCGTCACGGGTGGGACATTTGTACAGCAAAAATAGTTTTCCTTTTTTAATTTAAGTATAAAGTACTAAGCAATTCTACATTTTGATAAAGCTACACCTAGTTCACTAATATACGAGTTATTACCAAATACGAAAAATATTCCAACTTGATTTTATATTGGAAAATTCTGAGCTGTTTCTTCCGTCACGGGTAGGACAAAGAAAAGACACTGCTTTTTGGAGAACATATATTTTAAGGAAAGTCTGTGAATTTACTTAACATTTCTATCTGGATTAGATGTTTTACTATACAGAAAAGAACCAGCAATCCCAACAAAGCACAAACCATAATAAGAATTATTTGTTTATTATTAAAAAATTCAAAATTCTCCTGTCACGGGTGGGACAACTTTTGTCACGGGTGGGACACGTACGATTTTCTTCATGAAAGGAAGCTTCTAGTGAGATCCATATCAAAGAGATTAGGTATGATAAATGTTAGAGGTCAAATACAAGATCAATTGACCTACTTTTATGACAGTGGAGTCATTGTAAGACGCACGATATACTGCTGACCCCAGGATCTATTTTAGGGGCAATAGTTATACCAAACGAAAGCTAGAAGTCGCCAGATTGATGTATTAAAATGCATGGAAGAAAGGATTATTTGCAAACGCATGAAATTTTATATGCATTTTCCTAATGCACTTCTGCACGGTGCATTTGATTGCAACGAAATTTCGAATGTGCCTTAATGATTTTCAAGTTTGTTTAGAATAGCTATGTATGTCTGACTAATACTAACTACAGGCTAAACATGTATATCGACTACTGTTATCACGTCGATAGAGATGTCTAACCTGCTGTTAGTGTTGACCAGACATTGAGTAACCGGCTTAAGAGTGGCTCGAGTTGAGTTATTTTTGGAAACTGATTTCATGGACAAATCATGCTCAAATTTAGCTATTCCTTAAAACCATAGAACGTCAGAAAAGATCTTGTGTATCGATGTCTAATCCGAAAAGTTATCTGCATTAGAATACTTGTAAGCAGATACATATGTATATCTTTGTCACTTAAAGGCTATTTATTGGATTGAATTTATAAGTTTCGCGAACTTCTAGATTTTCTTGGTTGGAACTTTTCAGGTAATTGTTAATATTGACTTTTAATTGTTGTTAAGCAACCCTCATCATAGAATTCTCTGGCGTCTCTAAAATAGTAATGCTTATCTTGACTTTTCGAGCTGGCCACGCGAAATTTTTTACTACATCGCTTAGCCCACCAACAGTATTATGGTGTTTAGTCAACCTGTACTTCAGAGTTTTGTGGCATTAAACATAGGTTTGAAACGTTAAACTTATTTTTTTATTGTTAGGCATCATTAGAAAAAAATTATAAATGATTGTCACGGGCGGGACACGATAAAACGTTTCAAAATCTCTTAAGTAGGTACTTATAATATAATAAAAGAAATGAAATAGGGCTGCTTATTATAAACACACTCTAGTTATGAAATTATAGAAAACTCCCTAAAGTAGTAACTAAGCAATACGAAGTTTAAAACTTTTTAGTCACGGGTTGGACATGCTAAACCGTAGTGATTTTATCCTATTATATAATTTAAATGCCTATTTTTCTTCAATGCCATATTGCTTCTTCGGGGCGCAGAAAGATCGAGACATTTATTCCCCCCTTCAAAAAAATAATAACTTTGTGAATACTTGATTTTGCAGAGCCTTCTATATTAAAATATGTTGTCGTATTCAACTACTTTTCTAATGTTGAAGTTTTGAGTGTATTTACAGTGTAATAAAATAATATAACTAAATTTTTTTTCGAAAAAACGTTAATTTCAGGTATTGAGCATTGAATCATCAAGCATTCCATGTTCAATAAGCTACTCTAAAATTGGACACAAAGTTTCACTTACTCATGGAATACCCCATATGTCAATTCTGTCAGTAACAAGAATAATAAAATTGGGATTTCAAAAATTTAAAAAATATTTTTGAACACATGTTTACATACGCACATACACACATATGCACGTAAAAAAATATGTATATGCGATTTAAATGCACCGAAAGTGTGCAGTGAAGAAGTGTCGCTGGCCAATTTGCAGAGAAATGAGCTGAAGATCTTCATGACGCAGTGTTCTTTTCAACTACCATGGCGTGGATTTGATACATAAATGAGTACATATCCTGGTCAAGTAATAGAAGTCCCTCTTAAAGTTGATGTGCTTGGACAGGCATGTGTATTGATCCAACCATAGCGAGATCCAATTGTATTTAATATTTGCCATTCTTTAGTTTTTCTGGTTTTAATAAAAATTTTATATTTAATTTCAAATAATAAATATAAAAAATCAAAACAAACGTCAAAAAAAGAGAGTGGTGCCTACTTAATTTAGAAATCCCTCGGGTAACTTAACTCTGAGTCAGTTTTCAATGCTGCAAGACATTGTCGGGTTTAGAAATGTAAAAATTTAACTCTTAGCTACTGAACTCGGTATTTATATATTTTACTCTGGATGTTCTGCAAGTGAGCCCAAGCAGAACTGGAATTGAAATTACGAGTTAAAAATAAAAAAAACCAAAGCGGTTTTTATGTTATTACTACCAGTCCTTTCGAACTTCGTCCCGCCCAAAATTAATTTTTTATTTAAACATTTGGTCCAACGTTTTTACCAACAATCACACTCACGTTTGCTTTTGTTGTCGTCAGAAGGCATAACCTACATTGCCGCCTTAAATAACCTAATGAAAGCGTTATGTCCGTGAAGAAGTTCTTGTGGCAAGGCTGGTCCGATGGTGAATCTTCCTTGAATCTGTATAGTACAATATGTCGCTATTTCTAAATGAAGGAGTATCATTAGTCTATAGAAATCCAATATACATAGACTTATTTCAGACGAAATACCTTAGAAGTGCTACAATTTTATTTGTAGGCATTTATCAAGAATTGTCTTTATTCTGTTTAGTAGTCGTAAAGCAAGGACCACAATCCTTCTGGTGATTGATTTAACGGTGGTAATTTAACTTTGATCCTTGGTGTCTCCGATTGACTTCAATTGACGACTTTTACCAATAACTCGACTCCAGCGCCACATTGCAGCTCTTTTTGGGCAATAGTAGATATTGCCCCTACTTTTACAAATATATTTATATTTTGTATATGAGCCAAATCGGACAAATCGGCCACGTTTAACTTGCCTTGCTCCGTCAATCGCATGGATGGCGGTGATGTTAGTATTTATTTTCCCGAGGACAACAACCAACCGGGCAGAGGCATTATCCCTATTAAGGGTCCGGATACTCCAGGTGCATACGCTCATATCATAGTCCTTTCTACGTTTGCCGTGATCGTAATCAAAAGAAGGGGTATCATCCGAGGCATGGTTTTTTTCATTGAGTAGGGTTTTAACGTGCAGGGACCCAAACCCAGCGCACGCGGGGTTATACGTCTTGTCATATTAGCTCGCTCCCAAAAGGGTGTTTGGTCGCTACCCAGGAGATAAGTGGATATAAATATCCGGACGAATTGAGCTGCGATTTAACCGTAAGCAAACACATCACTTCTGACCACTGCCAAGTGAATGGCAAAAGCTTTGCAGTACTGGGGAATTTGCAGAACATAGTGGTCAAAGACGAATATCTCAACTAAAACCTAATGTATTTTTAAAATTCATAGCTCTACATACTAGTATACCAAGTAGCCGGACAAGACGTTATTATAAATAAAAAATGAAAACAATAAAATTTTCCGTATACTACAGTGATTCCCAAAGTGGTCCAGGTGGACCCCCAGGGGTCCACGGGAGACTCGACAAGGGTCTACGTTGGCATGAACAAATATGGGGGTCTACGTGTTGTAAGTGGGGGTCCACCAAAATGCATCTGATCTCGATAGTAGAGAACCAAAATTGCTGCTTGATAACCTATTTATTTAACTTTAATGTATAGTGCTCTTGACGCACTGGTGAACTTACCGTCACTTTGTGCCATCATACGTGGGGAAGCCTTAAAGGCTAAACTAAAATTTTCTGTATACTACAATGATTCCCAAAGTGGTCCAGGTGGCGTGAACAAATATGGGGGTCTACGTGTTGTAAGTGGGGGTGCACGAAAATTCATCTGATCTCGATAATAAAAAACCAAAATGGTTGCTTGATAACCTATTTATTTAACTTTAATCTCTAGTGCTCTTGACGCACTGGTGAACTTACCGTCACTTTGTGCCATCATACGTGGGGAGGCCTTAAAGGCTAAAATAAAATTTTCCGTATACTACAATGATTCCCAAAGTGGTCCAGGTGGACCCCCAGGGGTCCACGGGAGACTCGACAGGGGTCTACGTTGGCGTGAACAAATATGGGGGTCCACGAAGATTCATCTGATCTCGATAGTTAAGAACCAAAATGGTTGCTTGATAACCTATTTATTTAACTTTAATGTATAGTGCTCTTGACGCACTGGTGAACTTACCGTCACTTTGTGCCTTCACACGTGGGGAAGCTTTAAAGGCCACCTGAAGACTAAAAAGAAACGGATGTTGGTATAACACTGCGGCGGCAGATATTTGAGCACTTGTGTCTTCAATGCTATAGGATAGTACGCCACCATTACCTTTGTTGAAGAGATTCTACTGAGAGAGAGTTCCCTGAGGGGAATAATGCGGGTTTAATTCCAGCACTCAGCCCGCACTCGTACATTGTCGAATCTTAACTGATGGCTCCAAAACTGACTCAGGGTCAGGATCTGGAGTATTTTTTCGATGTTAATTCTTTCCTTTCATTTCCTTTTGGGTTCCTTTTCTTTTGGGGAATATGCTTCGGTCTTCCAGGCTGAGGTATTTACAATCCCCAAAGCCATAGACTACGTGGTGCAAAATAGGTGGAGGGGAAGGCCAAGCTGCATTTAAGGCATTGGCCAGCCCTCTATCTAAGTACTTCCAAACTAGTTCGGCAATGCAAGTCTCAACTAAATTATGTTGGTAAAGATAACGAGCTTGCTTTACTTTGGATGCCGGGCAGCTCGGAAGTGCCTGGAAATGAGACATCTAGCCCTTTGGCCACAGTTGGCTTAGACCAGGCATTCCTCTATCCGTAACCAGTTATAGCACTCCCCACTTCGGCCATCGAAGCCACCATCAGAATCTGGGTGGATACTTCGCTCAGCAATAGGAATGTTAATCCCGGGATCCCCGTTTAATGACCCAAAAATACCGGGATTCTTGGCAAATAATCCCGGGATTTTCGGGATTTGTAATTTGCACTGATGGCAATAATATAACTCCTTTTCTTGACCACTATTGGCTATATTTCTTTTTTTATTTAATAATTAATATTTTTTTTATAAATATCTTGCTCATTATACATATAACACCGCGCGATAGTAAATTTTAAACACAAATATCAATATATTCGCGAAACTATGGGCCAAATATAGTAAAATTGCGTTTCTAGTTTTTCACTCTGACGTCAGTAAATCCTGTAGAATTTAAACAGATTTAAGTTTTTGGTGCAGAAAAAGACTGGATAGTAATTAAAATGTTCTTTTAAAGTTTTATACTTGAAATTTCACAATATTTCTTTTTGAAAATATTATAAGTTAAGGACTTATATAAACTCCATAAAATCCTCGTATTTCGTCCTTCTGACTTTATCAGCTTAAAAAATTACATATTCGTCCTTTGGAATCCAAAAAATTTTATTTTTTTTTAATTCAAAAGAAATTTTCTCTTGCATTTGGTACCAATATTTCTATTCTACATTCCATTGAATATTTTATACCCGAGCGCACTTGTGCACAAGGGTACAGGGCCGTAGCCAGGATTTTTTTTCGGGGGGGTTCTGGCAAATTTTTTTTTAGTTTCACTTTTATTTCAACATATTTTGATTAAAGAAAAATACTGATAAAAATAAAATTTTTCATAAAAACAGGGTTGAAATCTTGAAATTCCTGCCCGTAGTTTGTTTGTAAGTCAAATATGAGTGGCATTGTGCTACTATGATATCACAGCCGAGTAATCATAGCGAACTTATGTACAGTAGTCGAAAAAATTATAGCTGCACCAAATTTTGACAAGTTTTAAAATATTATTTTTGTTGTTATTTAATTTCGGTTAGTTTTTTATAGTTCGTTCTTTACCAACATTCGTATAAATACAAGTTTTTTACATAGCGCCGTTGCAAGTGGACTGCTCAAATTTGGAAACACGGGTTTTGTTAAAGAACGAACTATATTTTTTTTTAAATATAACAAAAGTTCAATAACAACAAATATAATACGTTAAAACTATAATTTTTTGACCACTGTATGTATTTTTTTATATCTTTAATTGGACCTTCACATTGTACATAAAGGAAGTACATAACAAAATTAAAAAAATATGTGCATTTTTTTGAAGTTCGTTTTACCTTTTTCAAGTTTAAGTGCCTTAAAAACCTACATTTCTACATTTCGGGAGGGTCAGAACCCCCTCACTTATTCACTCAAAATTGATATTTACAATAAGTTTTAGACAAAAAATAAGACTGTTATAAATTTTTGGAAAATGGGCGTAGCCACGCCCACTTATGGTTACATGTGTATATCTTGGTAAACGCTGCACCAATTTCTTCCAAACTTGGCACAGTTGTTGACCTTGGCACAGCATACTAAATAGCCGAAAATTTTTAAAATCGGACAATAACCACGCCCACATTCCATATAACGGTAATTTAGAGAAATACAAAATCTTCGATAAATCAGTAAATATTAAAGCTAATTTATTCTAAGTTAATACTTGCAACAATTTTTTACCAAGAAATACGTTTATGATAAAATTTTGGAAAATGGGCGTAGCACCGCCCACTTATGATCACATATATGTATCTCGGTAACCGTTCTACCAATTTGTACCAAACTCGGTATGGTTATTGTGCCTATCACATAAAAGCAAACCGTTGAAAATTGTTGAAATCGGACTAAAATTGAGGCCGCTTTTCATATAACGGTAAATTTCAGAACTGCTTGAAACTTCAATATTTCGATATTTAAGGACCCTAATTTACTCAAAGTTGATACACCCCGGCTTACCATGTCGCGGTAGCTTTCGGAAAGGTGAAAGTCATATATTTAATAGTTGCGCCGGGTATTTAATGTTCGGCCCCGCCCGAACTTGGACTTTCTTACTCGTTTAAATAATTTTTGGAATTAATCAAATATTAGAAATTACAGAGTCCTTTAAAATAAATCCTGACGGCAGAAAGAAAAAATAAAAACACCACTTTAAATAAAAAGTAGATTTCAAACCCATTTATTTTTTATTTATTTTATGGTAGGAGAGCTTCTCAAACAATATAAGCAATTTTTTCGATTTAAGTTGGCGAAAAGTAATGAATATCTAAATCGCGGGACTAATCCCTGGATCCCGGGATCGTGATAACGACGTACCGAAAATCCCGGAAAAATTAACATCCCTACTCAGCAATGACTGGGAGCGATCGAGTGGATGCAGGTGGGCAAGACTCTTGTTGCCTTCAATCTCAGAAGGCTGTCTAGTTTTTTCCTCTCACTGAGAAGACGGGACTGCTGACTGGTCACTTTACGTGGCACAAACACCTGACTGTGATACGCGTAAATGAGAACTCCAACGGCAATAACGCAAAATTTGCTTTATTTCACTTTTAAATGGGAAATAATACCAAAATCTGAGTTTTGCTTTATTTCCAACAAAGGCAGGAAATAAAACAAATTTTGCCTTATTTCCCATTGCTTATTTATACTATTTGTAACATAAACAGTTTACTGACAGAAGGAAAAATAACTTTATTTAATCCAACAATACAATTAAACAAAAAAATGTGATATAATTCATATGAAGAAAGTAATATTCACAAAATATTTTACTTATGAAAAGTCTACCAAAATATAGCAAAAGAGTCGTCTTTAATAACTGCACACCAAATTGGACATAGCGCTTTTGTATGAATTTTATCTGTGTTGTTAAATGTGTTGAAAACATTGCTGGA
>NW_023458661.1:76575-78413 GCF_013731165.1 Rhagoletis pomonella
TTCCATCTAAAATTGGAAAAAAGCTTTCGAACTCGTAAAATCGCCGAAGTTTCCCTATTATATTGACGGGTAGTCCCTCAGACACCAATTTTCCAGATCAAAATATATATACTAGATATTTATTAATAAACTTTTTTTTCGATTTAAACTGCAAATTCTATCAATATTTTAAATACTCATTAATGAAACATTCAAATAAATAAACTATTTGTCGAAAAACATGCGTTTTTAGTAAATAGTGCTATTGAAAAGCGGGACTACCACTTCAGTCGCAGAGGGTTAACAAACTTCTCCGCATTCTGGCCACACTTCCAGGTAGTACAGGGCTGCCATAATCGTGAACCCATAGACCAGGACACTTATCATCCAAATCAAAAACAAAGATACAAGCGAATATGGTGCCAATATATTCCCTATAAGTACAGTTTCTTTGGTTTTGTCGTTGCATTATTCTGAAGCAATTTCTGATATTATAAGCAAAGTAGTTTTTAGGCACAATCCGTAGAGCTGAACGATTGATGATGATGAATCGCCCAAGCTCTGATTTTTTTTTTTAAACCATAAAAGAACAAATTTCTCTTGACGGTGACGTAACTTGGAAAATGTTTGGAGCCTTAAACGTGATCTTGAATGCTAGCCTTACTACCATTAGCAAATTTATACATACGCCCCAATGCGCTTCATGATCATTTTTGCCATTTTGTATATGCATAACCTGAAGATAATTTAGGTAGACTGTCTGAAACGAAGCCATTCTAAAAGACTTACCAATACCATTACCCAATAAGGACTAAAAAAGTGATTACCTGCATGCTTCCTAGAAACGGTTTCCTATTTAAAATTTGCGCGAATGTACTTAAGTATGTATATGTTTATATTACTTACACTGAGCCAAAAGTACAATGGGCTTTTCAACCTAGTTATTGTTTGATTTTTTCATGGTAAATAATCCGATGATAAGAAATAGGATTCAAGTTGAACGTTTGAAAACACATTTGTATGTCTGGCTGTAGCTAAAAGTGCAGAGATGCTTGCTGTTATTTCGCAGGTTCGGTTTCGAATACTGTCAGAGGCAACGTGTGCATTTTTTTGTTTTTCTTATTTACGAAAAAACATTTGTGAAGTGTTGGTGTTCAACGACCAATAAAATTTATTCAAGTTTAACATTTGACGGAACATTTACAGAACGGCTGTGGTTGAGTGTGCAGAGATGCTTTCTGTTATATGCTAAATTTCAGTAGGTGTGGATTCAAATCCCGTCAAACGCAACGTGTTAAAATAAAAATACAAATTTTTGTTTTGTATCTCCGAATTATGAAAAAGCATCTGTGAAGTGCAGACCATAAGCGTATTCAAACGAAAATAACGGCAACCAAAAATTTGTTTAATGTAAACAAAAGTGGTGTAGTGGGCGCAGCAGTGCGCGCTTCCACATCGCGGGCCTGGGTTCAAGCCCTGGTCAAACCAATATCGCAAAAAATATAGAAAAAATATTTTTTCTTAACAGCGGTTGCCCCTCGGCAGGCAATGGCAAACCTCCGAGTGTATTTTTGCCATGAAAAACAGCTTCGCATAAAAATACCATCGCCGTTCGGAGTCGGCGTAAAACTGTAGTTCCCTCCCCTGTGTGTGACTACATCAAGGCACACGCCACAAATCGGAGCAGAAGCTCGGCCAAACACTAACATATGTATATGTAAGCGCCAATCTATTATTATTTAAACAAAAGTGTGGTTGAAAATATCAACCATGGTATTGTTAATATTAACCGAAAACTACATTGATTACTTTTAAAGTTCGAATTTGGATATAAAAACCAATTTTGAGTTGTTTTTTTT
>NW_023458661.1:78423-97699 GCF_013731165.1 Rhagoletis pomonella
AAGGAGGAGTCTACAACAGAACCAGCTGGAAAAAGGCGGACACGAAAAGCATGCCCCAGCAAGAAGAAACATTGGCGAAACGACGGTACTGTGAGGTGACCAGGGATCACCTTCACGTCGCGCTTGTCGACGAAGCCACAGGCAGCGGTAAGCCCGTTCAGGAGAGGTGGGTCTAGATCGAGTCAAAACTCTCTGACCGGGTGAGCGACTACCTGTTTGAAAATCCCGGCAACTTATTCCAGGATTTAACTCCAGTGAGTCCCTGAGGGCTTGTCGGATTTTCAAATGTAGAGATGAGTTCTATAGGGAATTAATCGGCAAGTGAGTAGCCGAGCTCGGCAACGCCTGGGAAGGTTTGAAGTTTAAACTAATCCCTGCCGAGGAGGTACCTAGGAAACCCAGGGCCCGCATTTGGCTGCCGAAGATGGCTATGAACAGCGACAAGCTGATCCGTTTTCTGCAACGGCAGAATCCAGAGATACCCACGAGTGACTGAGTAGTCATTAGTGCAGAAAAGCCTCTAGAGGGCGCGCAGAGTTCTACGTACCTTCTGAGGCTTAACGAAGGAAGTATTGAGCCATTGCAAAGATGGTCAACAAGCTGCTCTTCGGGGTGAGAACAGCTAAACTAAAAATAGTCCGCTCCAATGAGACGATTCCAGAGGCTGTTATCGAGGATGCCAACCAGATCTTGGGCGATATGAACCTCAAAGTTACCGCGGACGAAGAGGTCGCTGAAGGTACCAACCAGGTGCTGGCAGGCACAGGTCCAGTTGACAATGCCGAAAAAGTCGATGAAGTTGGTCCAGGTAAATCTTAGGTACTCTAGGCCGCCTCGGACAAGCTCGTTGTCTTGCTAAGCTCCTTACCCATAGATATCTTTATCGAAAATTCAGCTGCTAACAGCGCCATCAGACCGCTGCCCACTGACTATTCCTATCGAAGACCTGGGTTCACCATAAACTCCGCACGAAATTCCCAAGCCGCAGTGACTGGAATCAGGAAAATTTCGGGTTCTTGCAGGGCTTAGCTGTCTTTATGGATGGGTCAAACATGGAATGCGGGGTTGGTGCTGGGATTTTCATTGAGCAATATAACCTAAAATTATCCTTCCGCTTACCAGACTATGCAAGCGTTTTCAAGGACGCAGTAAGGTACATCAAAGAGAATGTATCCGCGAGAACGCAAGTAAACATTCTCTTGAATAGCCCAGCGGTTATTCAGGCACTTTCTTCTAACTCTGTTAGATCTCAGCTGGTGAATGAATATAGGAGAGAGCTGGACAGTTCGAAATTACCCTAATATGGGTCCGGGACATAGGGGCATCTACGGAAACGAGGCAGCGGACGAACTAGCAAGGAGCGGCTCCGCACTGAATGTGTCCCACGCGGCGGACATGGGCGCCTCGCTCAGGGAGATTAAGACGAAAATTATCAAAATTTATCATTCGAAGGCCAGGCAGAGTTGGAACTGCACAGGATCTTACAGGATTGCCCGGCAGTTCTGGGTGTCCTACGACCCACTCGAAAACAAAGCTCTCTTAAGAATGAGCAAAACAATTGCCTACAAAGTTACGGCAATGTGCACAGGGCACTGGCCCGTTGGGGTACATGCCGAAGGGATATGACGGCCTTTCAATAGGTTTTGTCGCAGCTGCGATGACACGGGCTCAAAAAAGGCAGTCGAACACTTGCAGTGCAAGTGTCCAGCCATCGCAAGGACGAGGCTAAATATACTCGGCAAACCATTCCTGCAGAATATTTCAGAGTGCAGCTGCGCCTCTATATGATGTACTGAAATTTAATAAAGCTGCCACATGGTTGTAGGTTGTAGAATTAAAATGAAAACTTGCTAATTGTTTGTCATCAGGATGACAATCCACTTAAACCAACCAACTAACAATCGGGACAAGGCGCACGACGAATTCTCAAACCGAGCACGGTGCAACGAGTATAAAATGCTGAACAAGTGCGCAGTCGAGTCAGTCTTTCTAGGCAAGCGTTTAGCTTAACCAGTCCGTTGACGTCTAGTGGTGTGTCTTTCAGACGCGCTCAATCGTCTCCGGATGGTTAACCCAAGCACGGCTCGGTCAGCCGGAGCCGATTTAGCGCGTCTCAAAGACACACCACTAGATGCCAACCGGTTGGTTGAGCAGTGCTTGGATTAACCAGCCGGAGACGATTTAGCGCGTCTGAAAGACATATTCCCTCAGGCGGGCACAATATACAGTGTAATATAAGCTCATTAACCCAAGTGAACGGCGCCCTAAAATCTGTAGACTTCCCACTACGAATAAGCACCTCAAATCACCCAAAAATCCTGGAATAAGTCCCACATTCCGAGGTCCTTGATGTAGATTTTCTATAGTTTCAAGGCACTAGCTCTACAAAAACTCTCGGCATAAAATGGGCACTAACGGACTCCTTCTTCTACACATATGACCCTGTACCCGCTGCCAACTCAAGGACAAAATGGCAAATATTATCGGCGGTAGCGAAACTGTTTGACCTGGAAGGATGGCTAACGCCGATAATGATTTCCGCTAAAATGTGCCTTCAGCAATTATGGTTGGAAGGAACCGAATGGGACGAGCACGTAAAACCCGACGCTTTCCTCAAATGGAACACTCTGCACGAAAATCTCCTCGCGATTAATGAAATTGTTATTCTTCGCTGGGTGCAATTCTCCCCTACTCACACAAGTTCATGGGTTTTCAGACGCCTCTGAAAAAGCTTATTGCGCCTGTGTCTACCTCCGAGTACAAATTCACGAAAACTCCTTCTCGTTACACATACTCGCAGCTAAAAGTAAGGTAGCCCCCCTGCAAACAGTTAGCCTCCCCAGACTTGAGCTCTGTGGTGCCGTCCTACTCTCCAAGCTGGTTAATCAACTTCACTCCCAACTAGATTTACCCGCTCATGACTTATACCTCTGGTCAGATTCTTCCAATGTGTTGGGGTGGTTAGAAAAACCGCCACACACTTGGAAAACTTATGTTGCCAATAGAATTTCGCTCATACTACAAAATGTGAGCAATGCCACTTGGCGGCATATGCCTGGTGCAGATAATCCTGCCGATCTAGGCACCCGCGGATGCTATCCCCAGGATATTGTTACATACACATTATGGTGGAATGGCGCAAAATGGCTGCAAAAACTCCCCACTTTGTGGCCAAAAAACGCATCTCCACATTCGTTACCCCCAGAACATCGACGCATTGAATACCTGCACATGATTGAATCGGTTTATATACTTAAGCATTTTTCATCGTTTGCTCGAGCGTTGCGAGTAATAGCGCGTATGTACCGGCTTATAAACGCAGCTAGAAAGCAACCGATACCCACTTATTTCCCCTTAACGCACGAGAAAATAAACCAAGCCAAATTACGTATTATCGTTTAGACTCACAGCCAGTACTATATCAACGAAATCCGCTCATTAAATGCAGGGAAATCTATTAGCAAAAAAAAGCCCTTTACTGACTCTGAATCCGATGGTGGATAGAGCTGGAATTCTGCGCGTAAATGGACGTTTAGCTTATGCAGCTCTCAGTTACAATGAACGTCACCAGATCATAATTCCAGAAAGTTCAAAGCTCTGTTCTCTGCTGATTGACTTCCTCCATACCACTCTTCTCCACGCTGACAAACTGCTCACGATTCGAATGGTGCAGCAGGAATATTATAGCCCTAGGTTGAAACAGAAGATAAAAAAGTGCATATTTCATTGCAAAGTCTGCACAATCTATAAACAAAAGATGGGTTCACAGATAATGGCCGGGCTTCCTCCTGAACGATCCACCTACACACTCCCCTTTCATACCACAGGTGTTGACTTTGCTGGACCATTTCTTCTAAAAACATCTACCCTCCGACGGCCTCTTCATGCAAAGGCGTATGTGTGTGTATTTGTGTGCTTCTCCACCAAAGCAGCACACTTAGAGTTATGCTCAAATCTGACCACTGACGCGTTCACGGCAGCTTTTACCCGATTTGTCGGCCGCCGCGAAATTCCCCCCAAAATCATGTCCCATAAACCCATTTAAACCCATTTCACGAAGGTAGCAGAGAATCACAAATTTACCTTCGAAGAATTTACCACTCTCCTTATTCGAATTGAAGCGGTGTTAAATTCAAGGCCGCTCTCCCCAATGTCTCAGGATCGCATTCTTACGTGGTGGCCCATTACTCTCTCGGCCTGAGCCTCAATCTGAAACCCTCTCTTTGATGTACAAATGGCACAAATTGAAGATTATTCATCAGAAATTTAGCACGCGCTCGAGTTATGAATATATCAAGGAACTCCATAAAAGGCACAAGTGGAAGCGACAAGATCCCAACCTTCAGGAGGGAGACCTCGTTGTCGTCAAAGACGACCTTCTACACCCAAACGAGTGGAGACTTTGGCGCGATGTGAAACTTCACCCCGGTCATGATCACAATGTTCGCGTAGCTGATATTTACACTCAAGCCGGAACAATCACTCGAAAGATTGCAAAGTTGTGTTTACTGACCCCTTTGTAGTAACTCTCTTTACATACTTCATGACTCACTAAACACTACTACTCCACACCTACACCTCCCTCCAGTTGACTCCACCATAGCATGGAACTAATTCCGTCTTCGATGTTTTCTTCTTTCCACAAATGTCCAAGAATACGATGGAGCTCAGCCAGTGCCGCCTCTGCTGCCGCCATCATCCGTTGCGGTTTTACCGCGCATTCAAAGCAATCAAGCCTGATGAGCGGTACGAGTCCGCGCGTATACATAAGTACTGCGTCAATTGCTTGGCGACGTCGCATTCAACCGGCTCCTGCAGCTCAGCCGACAGCTGTAACCGGTGTGGGAAGCCGCATAACACAATGCTGCATCGTCCAACATCATCACCACCAGAAAGCACTCGCCGTACTGACTCGCACGCATAAGTTCGCCGTGTACGATCGACTCTAGCCAGCCGTGTGATCAAACCAGCCGCAAAGCCAGCTCACAGCGGCAATACTGCGGTCCATAGGCGTATCCGCGATTTATTCAACCGGGCGGTGCTGACCCTCGACAAGTTGCAAGAGTTGCTCAACCTGGCACAGGCGCAGGCGGACATGAGTCCGAACTTAATAGAATTCGCCAGTTTGCGAAGTAATTGTAATATTAAAATTCCTCGTCTTTTTATTTCGACGGAAATAGAATCTCTGGCGCACCCTGCGCTCCCCTTTTGCTACTCCCAAAAAGCAAACACCACTAGACGCCAACCGACTAGATAAGCCAAATGCTTACCTAGACAGACTCACTCGACTGCGCACTTGTTCAGCTTTTTATACTCGTTGCTCCGGGCTCGGCTTGAGAATTCATCGTGCCAGCCCCTACTCACGTATTGTGCGATTATGGGAACGGTGGTACCTAAGTGAGTCTTGCCACGTCGTTGCGCTCCATCGGTTGGCGAGCCGCCGCGTACCAGAACGAACAATCCGTTGCTGTTACAAATCACCCGCTGGCGAAGATCACCCGTCGGGCCGCCGCCGCTGGTCACCGTTGCTCCGTCGTTGCTGAAAATCACCCACTGAGCTGAGAGTCACCCGCCTTGCTGATAGCGCCCTCACCGTTGCTCAACATTTGCTTCGCCACTGCCGCGATTCACGCTCCGTGCTGCTAGCGCCCTCACCGTTGCTTAACAGTTGCTTCGCCGCTGCTGAGAGTCACCCGCCGTGCTGCTAGCGCCCTCACCGTTGCTCAACAGTTGCTCAGAACCACCCGCCGTACTGCTAGCGCCCTCAACGTAGCTCAGCCGTTACTCCGCCGTCGTTGAGACACACACGCCGCCACCGCCCTCAACGTTGCTCACCAGTTACTCTGTCGTTCCGGAGAGCCATTTGCCGTGCTCTCACGACTCGAATCTTAGTAGTCACCGTCATCCGCTCCGACCAGACCGCTCGACGACAACGAACGTCACCATACTCTCTCTCTACCTCTCTTTGAACATATGGTTGCTGGCAATCTAGTCATAGCGCTGTGTGTGTGTGCGTGTTCGAAGTAAATACACGAGAATAGTGTGTTTTATTTGGTGGGGGTTAGTGGGGCTTTCGCTGGACTCTGGATGGGCTGAGTTCAACTCAGCCTTCGACAAAACCCACCTCATAAATTGCGCCCAAACAGGGAACCAGCATTGCAGGCGTATGTGAAAAAAATTTAGCACTGCGGAAGCGGGCTCACCGAATACACCACAACCAACAGATGACACACACGCCAGCGAAAGCAACACCAATACGCTGAACATCGACTCCCTCAGCTGGATATACCTGCTAAAGAAGGAGAAGTTAATAGAGGAGTGCAAGCGGCAGTCGCCTACCTGCGCAACGCGCTTAGCGCATATGTAAAAGCGAAGCGACACCGCTTATCAACAGAGTATCTACTGACAGACCTGGAAGAGGAGATTAAGGCAGAAATTGCAGTAAAGCTGCAATTCAGCACTATTCTCACCGTACGTATCAACAACTTTAGTCCACAGCCAGAAGAAATGAAGTATACAAAATAACGAGATCAGCGACGTCGGGCTGATGAATACTGTCCGCCGCTGGGACGTACACTTTTCGTGAGGCGACGCGCTACGCGACTTCCTGGAGAGAATCGAAGAACTAGCCGAGGCTACCGCATCCCAGTAGACACCCTCCTCGCAACCCTAGTGTTACGCGGGAAGCCCTCCAATGGTTTCGCGTGCGAAAGCCAAAAATCCACTCGTGGGCAGTATTCTGTACAGAAGTAAAGCGGTTTTTCCTCCCAAGCCGATACATGAGCCAGGTGGAGGGTGTCATCCGGCAGCGACTCCAACAAAGCCTGTTGTGGCCTGGCGCCACAAACACTGATACGCCAACACCCCAATATGTGTGGAGAGGACCACCTGGAACGCATCTACGATGGCTTATGCTTGGAATACCGCCTCTTTGTTAAGCGGAGAGAGTTTAAGACGATCAAGGAGCTGATGGATCTGACCGACGAATTCGAGCTCTTGAAGGGTGAAGAGGGCAGAAATGTTAGATAGGCGGCACACACCATAGCCACCATGGAAGAGGGGTATAGTCGAGAGGAATCCTGTTGGCGTTGCAAAGGGCGCGGACACCGCCGTTTCCGATACCAAAGAGCGAAAAGACTGTTCTGCCCCATGTGCGGCCGAGACAACATCCTCTCGAGAGACTGTCCGTGCAACACCACCATCGTTAAGCCGCCCGTCAAAATACGCAGAAGCTCCCGCGGACACTAACGCACACCAAGGGGGAAAAATACATGGCCACTACTACATTAATGTCATTATTGAGGGCATGAGCGTGCGCGCACTTCTGGACACCCGCACAACAATCACAATCGAAACCATACGCCAACACTTGCAAGATAAGAAGATACGACCTCGGCATAGGCACCGCAATGTGCAACTCGCTGATCAAACTTGCTTCAGCACTCCCAAATATCGCTGAACGCATCATTCTGGGGATGGACTTCCTCGGGGATAGAGGAGTCATACTCACGCTGGATGGCCAACCACTGCCTACAACCACCCCGCAAACGATGTACACACCATCCCAGCTGTACACGTCAACCGAAAGAGAGCGTTTGAGCAAAGAGCAGTATTAACTACTGACCGAATTTCTGATGTGCCACCAGAAGAGCGTTAGCTGAACCATCGCTGAATCCAGCACCGCCGCTGAGCATGTGATCGCCCTCAAGCACAACCGGTCATTGAAACAACGCTACTACCCCCACAACAGGTGATAAATGCCGAAGTCCGCAAGAAGCAAAGAAGCCGGAGGATGTACAGAGATCACCGGAAGCTCAACGCCGCCAACGAACCAGACCCATATCCGCCTACCCAGATCGCTTTGGCCATGAATACGGCCCAACACGAATCAACGCAAGCTTCCGCCGCGAAGATAAACCTCGGACGCAATCTAGTGGCCCCACGGCAGATACTCTTCGAAGGGCAGTACCTGAAGAGAACACCGCAGCACCTTCAGCCATCACCCAGTTATGGGCAAAGATAAAATGGAACCTCACCGCGGCAGCCAAACAGCAGAAAATACGTATCTACCAACACAGTGAAACTCATCAATCCCGAACGGTCCGACAAACAACCACCACACGCACACCTGCAGGACTTAAAGCCATTCGCCACATAAACGTCCTGTTAATGAGCAAAACCCGCTGCATCAATGAGCCACCGAAACCGACATCCAGATCCACTGGACCAGCCGCAACACACCCGGCCATGGCGTCCGCCGTTCGAAAGTACACCATGGGCCGCCGTGAAATATTGCGGACTGCGATACAAAATGGCATTTTGCAACTAGCAACGCCAGACGACACCTACACCAACATATATCTATGTTGTAATGGCATCGCTAACAATACACAACAGCAGCACTATTCAGCGCCGTCGTAATGTTGGTAGCCCTTTTGGAACACACAGGTACATAATACGAATGAAAAACCGAACGTTCAATTCATTTCTGATATAGACATTTTTACTGTGCGGTTGCTGCAACAAATTTAATTCGGCAATAAAATTAAAATTAAATAAAAACTCAAAGTAAAGTAGTCTTTTAATTTAAATTTCTTAGCGAATGTAGTTACGCGAACCGAATATATAGCAGCCACGAGGGGATTTATTTGCGCCAATACTAGCGGCGACGGCAAATATCAAAAGGATTAGGGGAGCAGCGCATACCAAAGCACCCTAGCCTAGCATTTCAAGCAGCGAATTTCTGGCCACGACAGTAAGTGGAGTATATTGCGGTAAGCAGAGCGTTACTAGTTTAGAGTGTGCAGTGTGGTAGTGGGTGGTAAGGTGGCGGCACAAAGGGCACAAAATGGCGACCGTGACCATGAGAGTATGCACCAAAATGGAATAAATTTTTTGACACCCTGCATTATCTCGTGCGGCTCAGTGCATAAGTCGGTGCGCAAAGTTTTATTGCGGTGGGCAATAACGGGGACCAGTACATCATCTACGGTATAGCGCCACATTAAACGCCACACTGTCTTTGTGAGTTGCATTTTTCCGCATAACGGAGAGCCCTGCCACCACCAACGACAGCAGTACCTCATAACCCGTATATTGCCATATGTAACGGCGCGTAAAACGGCACGCTGAATTGTCATCAACTGCGAGGGATATAACGGAGAGCCCTGCTGTCACCAACAACAGCAGCAGCAGCATACACCGATAATATATACATAACGGCGACTGACGCCAAATAACTAAGCGGTACAGCACCGTTATAAACCGCTATGTGCACGAAATCACGCCACTCATGTAATGGTTAACGAACACCACAGTCGTGCAGTTACAAAAAAGCACACGATTTCACAAAACCACAAGGCATCATAATACATACAACAGTGGTAGGACAACAACAACAAAAATTTTTTCACGTACGTTTTTGGAAGCAGCAGTAAGCAGACTTAAGGTATTGGCCCAATGCACGCTTGCTTTGCTTGCTTTGCTTACTTTAGTTTGCTTTGCTTTACTTTGAAGGCTTTTATGGCCTAATGGTAGCTTTGAACGCTGTCATAGTAGTCAGCTGATTTTCAATGCGCGCAAATATACCCGCCATTCTTTGTTGTGCCAGCAAGTATAATTGTGAATTTTAGTTAAAATATATGTTATTAAACAATTATTTGTTACTAAGAACATTATTTTTTACAGATACCTTGCTTTTCTATCGTTCCGGTTTTGGTAAAGCTGCATTTGGCTGCGCCACTCACCACCCGTGTTTATAAGACGTAATATTCAATTGGAGGTAAAAGAGTTTATATTAAACAATTATTTGTTGCTAACAACATTATTTTTTTCAGATACCTTGCTTTTTATCGTTCCGGCCACCAGATTCGTTGGTTTTCATAAAGTTTCATTTTGGAAATGCTGAACAAGTTTTGAGAATTTTCCTAATTTTAGCGAAAATGCGTAAATTAAAACTGCGATTAAAACAGAAGCGCCGATTTTGGGTTCGGAAATTGTACTTAGAGCGACACAAATATGGATTGTTTGAAAGTTCATTAAGAAACTTGGCTGCAGATGAGGAGCAGTTTAACAAGACATTAAGAATGCCCTTTTCGTTATTTAATGTGCTGCACGAATTTCTGGAGGCTTCGCTGACCAAATATTCAATCAGAACACCAATATCGAGTCGCTGCAGACTATTTATAACCCTGATGTAAGAGAAAATCGGTTTTACTTAATAGTATACGTATAATTTTCCATATATGTATCTGGTTTTATTTTTTTGTTGCAGATATTTGGCTCACGGTGGCACTCGGCAATTCCACACAATAGTTCACAGGATCGGCCTGACGACTTTCAGGAAGATTACGTTGGAGACATGTATGACCATATGGGATCTGTTAGCTGACCTGTATGTGGCGACCCCGTCAGAAACGGAATGGGGACGTATTTCCAATGAGTTCAAGTCGCTGTGGAATATGCCCAACTGCGTTGGTTCCATCGACGGAAAGCACATTAATATTACCTGTCCAGCGAATTCAGGGTCGATGTACTATAATTACAAAGGCAATTATAGTATCGTGCTTTTGGCCGTATGTGATGCCAATTATACCTTTACCTGCGTTGACATCGGAGCATATGGAAGTCAAAGCGATGGCGGTGTCTACCACTTTTCAAAACTGGCAGATGCTATTGAAAATGATAGGCTCGGCCTTCCACATGATCAGCCTCTGCCAGGAGAAACCGAGCCATTTCCACATTATTTAGTAGGAGATGCTGCTTTTCCCTTACGGCGTTATTTAATGCGACCATATCCGGGTAGAGGTATTCCAGAAGAGCAAGAGTATTTCAATAAAAGACTCTCTCGTGCAAGAAGAGTTATAGAAAACGCATTTGGAATACTCACTGCCAAATGGAGAATATTGAGAACGACGCTATGCATGGCCCCGAAAAATGCAGAACAAATAGTGAAAGCTTGTATTGTCTTGCATAATTTTATTAAGCTTTCGTGTGCAAACTATGTAGCAAGCGATTTTGTTGATCGCTACGAAGAGGATGCCACCATCGCTGGCTCATGGCGAAACGAAGTAGTTCCATTGCCCTCAATAAGTAGGGTGTCATCGAACCGAGGCAGTTCAAATAATTATGATTTAAGGGATACTCTGAAGACACATCTTTTTAACAATAAAATTTAAATAATTACTGCTCACTGAATATGCTTTGTTTTTATTATTTAAGATAGAAAACAAAAATTTGAACTCACAGTATGAGGGCACTTATTGGTAATGTTTTAAATGTCGTCACATCTTTCAGGTTTTTAAATTAATTTTTGTTCAAGGTAAGTATGGCGTTAACATAACATATATTTCATTCAGTCTTTTAAGTTAAAACCGTTTTACACAGTATAGTGGTTACAAACAATATACCTTTCAGTCAAACCTTTGAAATCAAACTGGATGTCATTTAAATTTTTAAATTTCGTAAATTCAATTTTTATAATTTTTATATTGAGCATAGACGTATTGAAGTACGTCCATTTGAAAATCTAGGCGGCTCTCTTCTGGGACCTTCTCAAACACTTCGCCAATCGCACCCAAGAAATTGTTGTGTGTGTTTTTTTTTTGACTATCCACAAACTGACTTACTTCGTTGACTAGATCGTTAAAGGCGGCGTTCTCATCGTTTTTTTTCTTTTGTCTCTTAGCCGGCGTTGGGGCAGTGGTTTCTTGCTCTTCTATTATAATGTTCCCACTCTCGCCTATTTGGAATCCAAAGGAAGTATCCAGTATATCTGGTTCTTGTCCGAGAACTTCTGGCGTTTGGGAGACGATGTTTGTTGTTGTTCTTAAAATATGTACATATAAATTACAATTTAAAATATAAATACTTGTTGTACAAATGTAAAGTACACTTACTGTCTGGGCGTGACCGTGTCTTTCAAAAACAACATAGCATCGAAATAAGGCCAAGTTCGTCTCTGAAGTATCTGAAAAAAAATAATGTTGTTAGCAACAAATAATTGTTTAATATAAACTCTTTTACCTCCAGTTGAATATTACGCCTTATAAACACGGGTGGAAGTGGCACAGCCAAATGCAACTTTATGAAAACCAACGAATCTGGTGGCCGGAACGATAAAAAGCAAGGTATCTGAAAAAATAATGTTGTTAGCAACAAATAATTGTTTAATATAAATTATTTTACCTAAAATTGATGAAGAACGCGATAAAAACTGCACACAAGCAAAATCGACGCGAAAAATTGAAATGTCAAGAGTTGTCAAAAGCCTACAGCGCGCTGTCAAATAGAGATTTCGGCTAATCGATACTTTAAAGCGCTTCAAGCAAGTGAAGTAAAGCTGCCACTAGGCCAACTTTCATACATTTTAGTAGATTTTAAAAATTGTTTGACAGTTCTCAAAGCCAAGCAAGCAAAGCAAGCGTGCATTGGGCCAATACCTTTAGTAAAGAATCTGATGACCAATATAATTGCAGCAAGAATTATTACTGGATGCGGCAAAGGAGAAGATGTGTTTCTGTAAGGAGTACTATTTATTTCCACAGACCTTCCATTTTAATTTAAAAGTCTTCCTCGTACTACCCGGGTTAACGGGTATTTTTTGATAAGAAATGCTTCAGCAAAAAAAGTATCCAAAAAGTAAATGGCGCTTGAATCAAGATATTTAGATACCGCTCAACAAAATTTACTTTTTAGATGACTTAATAAAGCCCCATCCTTTAAGTATGAATACAAAGAAGCGCGAAATTTTTAAGGCGCCACAAATGTCCTACACACATCAATGGGCCATGGGTATATCAAGAAGAAGTGGGACCAATTAAAAAGAACACGAGTGGAACATAAATGATCCCGTTTGAGCGGGAAAACTCTTTCTTCCTGTGGAACAGCAGGATTTAACCTTTCAACCGAAGCCAATAGTGTTTACATTATAAACCCTTTTTGCATTTCAAACCTATTTCGTACTGGTCAACGCAAAAGTTCTTATCAGGCGTCGCGAAGCAAGCCAGGCATTTGCTAGTACTATAATAAAACTGTAAATTGTTTGTTTGTTTGTCTGTTTGAACTCACTAATATCCGGAACTACTGAAAGGATTTTCATGGGGCTTTAACTGGTGTATAGAGAGTGACCTCGGACGTAACCTAGGGTATAAAAAAATGGGACCTGATAAGGGGGCGAAACACTCCCATAGGCGTGACATTTTTAATTAGCTATAACTTCGAAACCGTAAGTCACATGACTTTCAAATATGGTTTGTTCACCTACATATCTATGATAGATGCTTATAGTAAAGTAGATATACTTTTGTAAAAGAGGCGTGGCACTTCCTATGGGTGTGAAATTTTTAATCAGCCATAACTTCGAAATCATACGTCACATGAATTTGAAATTTGGTATGAAGACGTATCCATGGTAGGCGCTTATAGCAGGTTATATATGAATGAGTTTGTTCAAGGGGGCGTGGCACCTCCCATAGGCGTGAAACTTTTAATCTGCAATAACTTCCCGTAAGTCACACGACTTTTAAATTTGGTGTGAAGAGAGATCTATGATAGATGTTTAAAGTAAAGTATACATATATATAATAAGTTTGTAAAAGGGGGCGTGGAACATCTTACAGGCGTAAAACTTTAATCAGCTATAACTTAGGAACGATAATTCACATGACTTCAAAATTTAGTGCGAAGACATAAATAAAGTAGGCGCTTATAGCGATGTAAATATTATTGAGTTTGCATAAGGTGCCACGGCTCGTTCCATAGCCGTGAAATATCACATCTTCGGAACCCCAACTCACATGACTTTGAAATTTGGGGAGAATATCTATGGTAAAGTATGCAAATGAGTGGGGGAGGGTGTGGCGTTTATAGTAAACTGAAAGAGAGTGAGTGTTTGACAGGGGCGTTGCACCTCCAATAGATGGAGTACATTCAGAGAACCATAACCTAGGACCCATTACAAAAGGACAGCTGAACGGAATGACCTGTTGTAAACTAAACAGGAATGAGAGTTTGCAAGAAGTCGTAGCACCTCACACTACGCATGCCGTCTACGTTCAAAGAATTTAAATAAAAAATTAAAGCGCCTTCTTTAGGTACTCTAATCCACCTAAACTTAATAATGAAATAAGATTCTTAGTAAAGAAAATGACGGCCAATATAATTGCAGCAAGAATTATTACTGGATGCGGCAAAGGAGACGATGTGTTTCTGTAAGGAGTCCTATTTATTTCCACATACCTTCCATTTTAAATTAAAATTCTTGGATGTCCGAATAGTATTTATGCTTTTACACCGCACAAAAAATTAAAGTATTGTTCAAAACGAGGCCTTAAATTAAATAAAAAAAATAGTTTATATCTCCCTTAATTTATGGTAAACTGAAAATTTGTTTTATATTTTTATTTGTTTTCCACGAACGACGCCGGATACTCTGCATCATAAAATATACTTTTGCAAAAAATTCTGTCGAAAGATAGCGCTGGAGTCGTGATTTTAAAGAATCCGTCTTTATCGTACTACCTGGGTTAACGGGTAATCTTTGATAAGAAGTGCTTCAGCAAAAAACGTACCCAAAAAGTAGATGGTGCTGGAATCAAGGTATTTAGATACAGCTCTACAAATTTACTTTTTAGATGACTTAATAAAGCCCCATCCTTTAAGTATGAATACAAAGAAGCGCAAAAGTTCTAAGTCGCCACAGATGTCCTAGACACACCAACGGGCCATGGGTATATCAAGAAGAAGTGGGACGAATTAAAAAGAACACGATAGGAACATAAACGACTCCGTTTGAGCGGGAAAACTCTTTCTTCCTGTGGAACAGCAGGATTTAACCTTTCAACCGAAGCCAATAGTGTTTACATTACAAACCCTTTTTGTATTTCAAACTTATTTTTGTATTGGTCAACGCAAAAGTTATTATCAGGCGTAGCGAAGCAAGCCAGGCATTTGCTAGTATACAATAAGTTTGTAAAAGGGCAGGCGTCAAATATAACTTGGGAACGATAAGTCACATGACTTCGAAATTTAGTGTGAAGACATAAATAAAGTAGACGCTTATAGCGATGTAAATATTAGTGAGTTTGCACAAGGTGCCACGGCACATTCCATAGCCGTGAAATCTCACATCTTCGGACCCCTAACTCACATGACTTTGAAATTTGGTGAGAAGTTCTATGGTAAATGTATACAAATGAGTTTGTACAAGAGGATGTGGCGTTTATAGTAAATTGAAAGAGAGTGAGTGTTACAAAAAGACAGCTGAACGGAATGACCTGTTGTAAATTAAACAGGAATGAGAGTTCGGAAGAAGTCGTAGCACCTCCCACTACGCATGGCGTCTACGTTCAGGGAATATAAATAAAAAATTGAAGCGCATTTCATTCTTCTTTAGGTACTCTAATCCACCTAACCTTAATAATGAAACAAGATTCTTAGTAAAGAATATGATGACCAATATAATTGCAGCAATAATTATTACTGGATGCGGCAAAAGAGAAGATGTGTTTCTGTAAGGATTCCTATTTATTTAGACAGACCTTCCATTTTAATTTAAAAGTCTTCACTATTTCCTGAGACTTTCCTTTGACATGTGGATGTCCGAATAGTATTTAAACTTCTACACCGCACACAAAATTAAAAAAATTGTTCAAAAGGAGGCCTCAAATTAAATAAGAAAAGTAGTTTTTATCCTTAGTTTATGGTAAACTGAAAATCTTTCTAACTGTTTTATATTTTTATTTGTTTACCCCGAACGACGCCGGATACTCTGCATCATAACATATATCGATCCCTAACCGCCAAAATAACGTAAGCGACACTTTCTTAAAAATTTTCTTTTTGATGCAGCAATATTCCTAGGGCATCTATATGCATTTCTGCATCAAAAGAAAATTTTGAAAAAAAATGTCGCTTACGTTATTTTGGCGGTTAGGGCTCGATATGTGCCTTTGCAAAAAGTTCTACCGAAAGATAGTGCTGGAGTCGAGATATTAAAAAACCCGTCTTTACCGTACTACCTGGGTTAACGGGTATTTTTTGATAAGAAGTACTTCAGCAAAAAACGTACCCAAAAAGTAGATGGCGCTTGAATCAAGATATTTAGATACCGCTATACAAAATTTACTTTTTAGATGACTTAATAAAGCCCCATACTTTAAGTATGAATACAAAGAAGCGCAAAATTTTTAAGGCGCCACAGATGTCCTACACACATCAACGGGCCATGGGTATATCAAGAAGAAGTGGGAAGAATTAAAAAGAACACGATAGGAACATAAATTACCCCGTTTGAGCGGGAAAACTCTTTCTTCCTGTGGTACAGCAGGATTTAACCTTTCAGCCGAAGCCAATAGTGCTTACATTATAAACCCTTTTTGCATTTCAAACCTATTTTAGTATTTTTCAACGCAAAAGTTCTTATCAGGCGTCGCGAAGAAAGCCAGGCATTTGCTAGTAAATCAATAAAAATAATTAAACAACCAAAAAATTTTCCCTAAAAGTGATTGATGCAAGCTTTGTGGTAACCGGCGGATTTGAATAAGTAGCAAGATATGTAAAAGTTACACTTGAAGCGATCACCGTAACCACTCTTAAAAGATGTACTGATAGGTTTCGGACCTTCCTTTCCAGCGCCTTAGCCGACATATAGCGTCTGCTCGTTTTCTCCAATATGGCTCATGTCCAAGTAGAACAACATACGGACGCAAGCAATACGATTTCATTTTCCTTTCTTTTTTGCTTCTACAAACAGCACTATATTTTTTTGCTTTTAAAATTAAAATTTTATTTTATAAAATATTGACGGTAATTACACCGCTCTTGATTTATTATTGTTTTCAAACGTCATTCTGGGTACATTGGCTTGTAGGTTTTCTCGTTCTAACATTATATATCTGCACTCTAATGTTGGCGGATGTACTTTCAACGAACCGAACCGCCGTTTATTATTACAACGTTACAACGCTTTTATCAACTTGCAATGTTGTATGTCCAGACCACCATACTATAAATATAGCAAAGGTATTTATGGCAAACCTAGTCTAGATTTCAACCTCGTCGTAGGAATCATATCAAAGACATACAATTAAAAAAACTCTAGAGATAGATGTCGCCTCGCCAGAAGAAGTTAAAAATATGCACTACATACGCTACAGCGGAAATGGACGACACGCCATTTCTTTAAATGAAATTAATTGCTGCTATATGTATGTATGTACTAGAGCTCGGGCAAATCGGTTAATCGATTAACCGAATTATTCGAATCTGACTGAAGTCGACTACTGTTAATCGGTTAGCAATATTCGAGTAGTCGAAAGCTGTCGACTATTCGGATAACCGTTCACTTTAGATTATTTGGTTAACCGTTCATTTTCGGTTAATCGAATATTTTAAGTTCGAGTTTTTTTTTGCATTTACAGATACATATACATATATGAAAAGTCTTGTTACATTCGTAGTACATATATAAGATGGCATGTGCAAAATTAAGGCAAACTTTTTTTGCAAGAATGTGCGCTAATTATTGAAATGTTATTGCGAAATATTTTAGAGACAATGGCTAAAGCAATACCTACCTCTCATTTTCGCGATTTTTGTTATGGATTTTTGTTAAATGGTTGTTCAGTGAGAATGTGGAGGAGGTGTAGCACAAAACTGCACCACATATGGAACATGTTACTTCCTTTTCGTCCTCTGTTTTTTCGAAAAAATCCCAAACCCAGCTCCTTTTGCGTCCGCTCATTTTTTGTATCTGAATATACATACATAAGTGTGCATGTATATATTTAAATAAATTTTTTTTCATTTGTCAAAGAAATTTCAATGAAAGTTCGGTTGCTGAAATTCGATTTGCTACAATGCTCGAGTAGTCGAAGCAAAGCAACTATTCGAATAATCGAAGGCGGGCGACTATTCGAATACCTTTAACCGACTAATAAGCATGCGAACGGTTACGAATCGAATAATCGGTTAACCGATTAGTCGAATAGTCGGATAGTTTTACGAGCCCTAGTATGTACATATCGAACCCTAACCGCCAAAATAACGTAAGCGACAATTTTTTAAAAAATTTCTTTTTGATGCAGAAATATTTCCAGAGCATCTAGATGCATTTCTGCATCAAAAAAAAAAAAATGTTGAAAAAAATTTCGCTTACGTTATTTTGGTGGTTAGGGCTCGATATGTAGGCATATACTAAATGTGAGCAAACAACATTTTGCTTGCATAGTCGTCTGTTCTCTTTTCACTGCAAGTTGAATTATTTTAGTAAAATTTTATACAGACAAGACTAAAAAGTATAAAATAAATTAAAAAGGAACTTTTTAATGTACCACGCTTTTATAAATGGACTAAAATTAGAAAACAATATTTCTCAGTCCCATAGAACTTGTTTTGATAACTTTTGATTTTGAAATTTTAGCAAAAGTCATTATAAACAACTTATGAGATTGAAAATGAAAAGCGTGGGGCGCATGTAATAGGCCTGATTTGAAATTGAAGAGTAATATATGTATTAGGCTGTGTCATTTTTGAGCAACTTTTTTTTGCAACTAAAAAAGAGGCTCTAAAAATTTGAGCTTTTAATATTTTCATTAAGTGGTGCCTGTTCCTAACTTTCCATTTCACATATAAATAACATTGGAAAAAATGTTTCGTTTTTCTTATTTTTGTAGCTTGACATATAAGCATTGTAAAAATGAACTGAAAAATTATTTTGGTAGGAAATTGAACGCTCTACAAAAAAGTTCTTATTAATTTTTTTACAGAGTGAGCCGTTCTGAAGATATTCAAACTTAAAGTTCCAAATATATGAAATTATGATTTTTATTTTATCAAACTGATAATAATAATAATAATAATAGATTGGCGCTTACACATACGTTAGTGTTTGGCCGAGCTTCTCCTCCGATTTGAGGTGTGCGCCTTGATGTTGTCACACAAAGCGGAGGGACCTACAGTTTTACGCCGACTCCGAACGGCGATTGTATTTTTATGAGAAGCTGTTTTTCATGGCAGAAATACACTCGGAGGTTTGCCATTGCCTGCCGAGGGACGACCGCTGTTTAGAAAAAACCTTTTTTTCTATATTTATTGCGACGTTGCTTTGACCAGGGTTTGAACCCAGGCGTTGCGGAGTGGAAGCGCGCACTGCTTACCACTACACCACAGTGGCCGACAAATCAAACTGATCAAACTGATACTGTCTTAAAAATTATTTTTAATCAGAAAACTGGTTTTTGTGCTCTTATATTTTTATAAAGCTAAAATAAAAAAT
>NW_023458661.1:97799-99005 GCF_013731165.1 Rhagoletis pomonella
TGTGAGCTAATTATATTGCATCTAATGCTGAAGATTATTATCGAAAGGCAATATATATACCGCTATTGATTAATGTTTTGCTCGATCTCAGAAAATGATTGCCTAAAGAGACATTAAAGATTTTTGATTTGAACTTATTACTTCCATCTAAAATTGAAAAAAAGCTTTCGAACTCGTAAAATCGCCGAAGTTTCCCTATTATATGGACGGGTAGTCTCTCAGACACCAATTTTCCAGATCAATAAATACTCATTAATGAAACATTCAAATAAATAAACTATTTGTCGAAAAATATGAGTTTTTAGTAAATAGTGCTATTGAAATGCAGGACTACCACTTCAGTCGCAGAGGGTTAACAAACTTCTCCGCATTCTGGCCACACTTCCACTGAGAAGACGGGACTGCTGACTGGTCACTTCACGTGGCACAAACACCTGAATGTGATACGCGTAAATGAGAACTCCGTTTGCCCATCCTGCTTTGAAGAGGATGAGACGTTGGAACACTTCTTGAGCTTCTTGCTTGCTTGTTTGTTTTTCATCGATTTATCTAGATTCGGTCTTTTGTTTTTTGTCAGTCTCTGAATTTGAAGTTTGGCGTAAAAACCTTTGTAGTGTTGTTGTTTCAAGTTTTGAGTTTTAAAAATGCGGGTGACGAATATTTTTCACATCACTTTAAAACGCGGAGCGATAAAAATAAAAATGATGCCATAAACACAAATAAACTATTTGCCAAATACATCACATGCAAATTCACGAGTGAGCCGAACATGTGAGGAGTTTATTTATTGCTCTTAAAAAATATAGCTCCTCAAAGCGAGATAGTTCCTTTCGAGCTCTGTTTTTTAAAACTTGCAAGTATGTAATCACATTAGCTTTTATTTAGTTTTGGAACTCGAAATTACATCGTTAGATTTAATCTTCACATTTTTTGATGAGCTTTGAGAATATGTTAGAAATGAGCATCAGATGGTCCACCGAAACCAGTAAGTTTTGAAAGGGGTCTACAAGAAAAATAAGTTTAGGAACCTCTGGTATACTATATTATATACCTCTGAAATTTTGTAAGGTAAACTAAAAATGTATACATCGTTTTAAGCTGTTATTACTTAAGAAGTAAACGTCTTGGCTGCTCACCAAATCGGTCTATAGTTTTATCAATAATCTCAGATTAGTTCTCTCATACAAACTTTCGATGTACACTTAG
>NW_023458661.1:99105-105671 GCF_013731165.1 Rhagoletis pomonella
GCAAGTTGAATTATTTTAATATCTATTGCAAAATTTTGTACAGACAAGACTAAGGAGTAGAAAATAAAAAAAAAAACTTTTTAATATAAACGCTTTTATAAATGGACTAAAAAGTAGAAAATAATGTTTCTCAGTCCCACAGAATTTGTTTTGATAACTTTTGATTTTGAAATTTTAGCAAAAGTCATTATAAACAATTAATGACATTGAAAAAGAAAAGCGTGGGGCGCATGTAATACACTTGAATTGATATGAAAAGTAACATATGTATGTATGTGGGCATATGAATAACGACCGCTTGAAATCGATCTCAAATTTGTACTTTCGCTGTAGAATGTTATGTTGTTTTTCGTTTCGGGAGAGACACCTCCGATAGGCGTGACAGTTTTAATCAGCTATAACTTCGAAACCGTAAGTCACATGACTTTGAAATTTGGTGTGTTCACATACATATGTATGATAGATGCTTATAGTAAAGTAGATATACTTTTGCAAAAGAGGCGTGGCACTTCCTATGGGTGTGAAATTTCTAATCAGCCATAACTTCGAAATCATACGCCACATGAATTTGAATTTTTTTTGGCATACGCCACATGAATTTGAAATTTGGTATGCAGACGTATCCATGGTAGGCGCTTATAGTAAGGTATATATGAATGAGTTTGTACAAGGGGGCGAGGCACCTCCCATAGGCGTGAAACTTTTAATCTGCAATAACTTCCGAACGGTAAGTCACACGACTTTTAAATTTGGTGTGAAGACAGATGTATGATAGATGTTTAAAGTAAAGTATCCATATATATAATAAGTTTGCAAAAGGTGGCGTGGAACATCTTACAGGCGTTAACTTAGGAACGATAAGCCACATGACTTCGAAATTTAGTGTGAAGAGATATATAAAGTAGACGCTTATAGCGATGTTAATATTAGTGAGTTTGCACAAGGTGCCACGGCACATTCCATAGCCGTGAAATCTCACATCTTCGGAATCAAGATATTTAGATACCGCTCTACAAAATTTACTTTTTAGATGACTTAATAAAGCCCCATCCTTTAAGTATGAATACAAAGCAGCGCGAAATTTTTAAGGCGCTACATATATCCTACACACATCATCGGGCCATGGGTATATCAAGAAGAAGTGGGACGAATTAAAAAGAACACGATTGGAACATAAATGACCCCATTTTGAGCGGGAAAATTATTTCTTCCTGTGGAACAGCAGGATTTAACCTTTCAACCGAAGCCAATAGTGTTTATATTATAAACCCTTTTTGCATTTCAAACCTATTTCGTATTGGTCAACGCAAAAGTTCTTATCAGGCGTCGCGAAGCCAGGCATTTGCTAGTTCAAAAATAAAAACTTAAATACCACATATCCATTGATACGAAAATTACTTTATAAAAAAAAAAAAAAAATAAAAATGTTTTTAAACCCACTTAAAACTCTTTGCAATTGCATGAGAATATAACCCAATATTCCCACTGCATGAAAACGTCCCTATTTTTATACCCGAGCGCACTTGTGCACAAGGGTATATCAATTTTGTTCTCATAACGGTTGTTTGTAACAGCCAAAACGAATCGAGATAGATATAGACAAATGTATACATAAATGATCAGGATGAAAAAAGAAATCGATTAAGCCATGTCTGTCTGTCCGTCCGTCTGTCCGTCTGTCCGTGTACACGATAACTCGAGCAAAAATTGAGATATCTCAACGAAATTTGGTATGTAGGTTTCCCTTAATCCAAGGTAGGTTGATATTGAAAATGGGCGAAATCGGACTTTAACCACGCCCACTTCCCATATAACGGTAATTTCCAACTAGCTACATAACATTCCACAGCGTAAGTACAAATTTGAGATCGATTTTAAGCGGTCGTTATTCATATGCCCACATACATACATAGGTTACTTTTCATATCAATTCAAGTGTATTACATGCGCGCACGCTTTTAATTTTCAATGTCATTAATTGTTTATAATGACTTTTGCTAAAATTTCAAAATCAAAAGTTATCAAAACAAATTCTGTGGGACTGAGAAATATTATTTTCTACTTTTTAGTCCATTTATAAAAGTGTTGTATATTAAAAAGTTTTTTTTATTTTATTTATTTTCTACTTTTTAGTTTTGTCTGTACAAAATTTTGCAATAGATATTAAAATAATTCAACTTGCAGTGAAAGAGAACAGAAGACTATACAAGCACAATGTTGTTTGCTCACATTTAGTATATGCCTACATATGAGTCAGAAGAAGAGTTTAGTGACGCCAAGACAGAAGCTTCGGTACAATTCAGCCTTAAAAGAAGTATGTGCTTCACTTCCATCTTTTAAAGATCTGCTAACTCTATCCGACGAGCCGTCAACAGCTAACAGTTCACCAAATATTTCGACAATTTTTCAAGAATTTTTAGACATGGCTACCACTGAAGAGAATAAATCCTTTATTAGTCTTTGTGCCTCAATCATTAGGGAAAATTACAACGGCGATCCGCTAGCACTTGAATCGTATATTGATGAAATTAATTTAATTGAAGATTTTGCAGACAAAAATTTAAATGCAACTTTTATATCATTTTTGAAATCAAAGTTCGAAGGCAAGGCACGTGAAGCAATTCCAACCGAATTTAATTCAGTTCGACAAGTTAAAGATGCGTTGAGAAATAGAATAAAGCCAGACAACTCGAAAGTTGTAACTGGGAAAATTACATCTCTACATGTCATAAATAACAATGATACGGAATTTGCCAAGCGTGTCGACGAGCTTTCGGATGCATTAGAGCGTTCATTGATCATTGAAGGTATGACACAGTCTAAGGCCCATGAAATGGCAGTCGAGCAAACAGTTAATGTTTGTAGACTTAATACTCAGTCGGATTTGGTCAAATCAATTTTACCGTCAACAAAAATTATAGTTGAACAAAATAATCAAAGAGCGTCAAGTGTTAGCGTTTCGATCCCGGGTAAATAGGCCAATTAGTTTTAGAGGTCATAATTTTAATAGGTACAACAATAATAATTTCAGACAAAACAATGCTAATTTCAGTAGGTACAATAATAACGGTAATAACAGTAGGTACAACAATAACGGTGGAAGGCATAACGGCAACAATTTCAACACTAATAACAATCGGTCATCAAAAAACAACAATCGAAACAATAACAACAACAATAATAGTAACAGACTATATCAATTACATATATGATATTTTAATGAGTAAATATATTTGGATTAAATTTTAAGTTTTATATGTTGAAAGTTTATTATTGAATAATCAAAAATTTTCTTTTTGATAACAAACAAATTCATTGAATCATAAATTGAAAATCAAGAATTTAAACAAGTATAAAAACATACAAGTAAAATACCCTACATATACTCCCCCTCCAGTAAAACGATAATTAATTAACAAATATTGGAATGTGTATGAAATAAATATCAATAATAAAAATAATAACAAAAATGTGTTTTTATGTATATACATATAGAAAAATTTATCTAAAAATTTAAATAAATCGTAAAATTAAAAATTTGTTCGATGATGACTACGACGAAAATAGTAAAATATGGAATTTTCTTGTTTTGTTTTTGTTATTGACACTGATGCTTTTGTTGCTATTGCTGCATCAGCTGTTGTTGATTATTTAAATTCTTTTTGAAATTGTTGTAGCTGTTGGTTAGAAATGTCATTGCTGATAAGATCCTAGTATTGTGCTGTACGAAGTAGCACAACAGTGACTAACGATTGTCGTGTTGAACTGTTGGCTGTTGTAGACTTTGATGCTTGACGGGATGAACGGCTGCTGTATTGGTAGCACGGCCGTTGAATAAGCAAGTTGTTGAATAAATAGTAGTTTAAATTTAAAATGATTGATTTTGTAAATATATGATGATGTTAGGGCTGAGGAAAGCTCATTAGCTGGTTGTATGTACCGTCACTAGGTGGAGGAAAGTTCCATTGTTCACGGAATAGCTTCGTCTGTGTTGGCCGCAGTTGCTGTATATATATGTGCTTGATATTGCACTGTTGCAGCATTCGATTGGCCATTGCAAATACCTAACTGCGTTTATTGCTGATATGGGCGCTGATATGTTTGCTGTTGCAGTTGTACCTGCTGCTGCTGTTGTTGAGAAGGCGGCAGCATTTGTTGTGGTTTTTGGATACATATGTATGTTAGAAGTTTTCGTAGCCGCCGTTTAGTTGAACGATGTACTCGCTAAAGTTATTGTCAGTTGCAACGACATTAGGTGCGGATGTGTGCAAGGGCGCTTACTTTGGATGATGTCCATAGTATAATGCTCCTGGCAGGATCGCCAATATATCAATTACATATATGATATTTTAATGAGTAAATATATTTGGATTAAATTTTAAGTTTTATATGTTGAAAGTTTATTATTGAATAATCAAAAATTTTCTTTTTGATAACAAACAAATTCATTGAATCATAAATTGAAAATCAAGAATTTAAACAAGTATAAAAACATACAAGTAAAATACCCTACACAGACGTCCAAATTAACGCAATAATGCTAATGTGCGCGCTTTAAACGCCCACGCCCCTCAGGAGCGAACACTGAGAGCGGAGGAATTGGACAATTAAATAAATCTTTTTCGACAAAGGGCATTTATTGCTTAAATTTGAATTACTCCGACTTTATTGAATTGAAAATTACTGGGTCAAACTAAATTTGTACGTTTTTGGTCGACATGCAAGCCGACATTTCTTTAAATAAAATTTCAAGTTTTCTCAATAATTTTCCAATTGATACGAATGATATTATCCGCATTACGGGCGTCACTTCAAACACCGTTTCAACTCTGGGTAAAATTACGACAAATTTGACTTTTTCTGACTTCTTTATAAAACATACGTTACATGCATGATTCAATTATTAAAGGTTTTGTAAGTAGGTTTTTTTCTAAAATTTGACACTCCCACCTACAGGGATGGTTTATGGAAGCAGCACAAAAAGGGGAAGAATTCAATCACACTTCCTAAAATGGGAGCTAAATTCCATAAAATGGTGCGGATAATAGTGGTATTTTAAAACAAAAACGAATTTTATTTAATTATTTAATTTAAACAAGCTTATTTACATCTAATATAACACCTGATTGTTATTAAAAATAAATATCTCTATGTATATACCAAACTTGCGTACGTCAGACGGCGCATAACTCGAGAATGGAATGGTTCACTTTGAGCTTTTTTTATTGTATTTGTTTGCCAGATGATGGACATTTATTTACTTATTTATTTATTTGGTCTACAGAAAAATGTTTTCTTACATTTAGGTACATAGTCATTTATAATAATAATAAAAGTAATAATAATAATAATAATAACAGCATAAAATAACAGGTTTGATAGCTGGCGAGGCCTAGTCTTCAGTCTACTTTTGTGTGCGGCGGGCGGAAAGACCTAGTTTCCGCTCCGTGCTGCGGACAGGCTGTTGATCAAGGTCGGTAAGGCCGAGTTTCCGATCCATGCTCGTATTGTCTTACGCGCTCGCGAAAATATACGAAGCCGATTACAGTTGTACTAAGCAGTCATAGATATTGTGTAATTTATCGTTCCCGGTTAAAGATATTCATTTATTTAGTTACAAAAAAGCGATTCACGTTTACGTTTGCAGAAGGGGACCAAGGTGGCTACCTTGAGGTACACCTGACGTCACATGAATTACACGAGATGAACATTTTTTAAAGATAACCCTCTGTTTCCAGCCAATGAAATAAGAAGAAAGCCAGCGCAGCAGGATTGGAGGGAAACCAATTTTATCAAGTTTGTATATTAGAGTTGAATGTGATACTTTATCAAAAGCCTTGCTGAAATCAGTGTAAATGACGTCAGTTTGATAATTACTTTTGAAACCATTATTCACATTTGTAGTGAATTCAAGAAGGTTTGATACAGTTGATTTACCTTTACAAAAGAGGTGTTGTGATACATCGATAACGGGTGTTAAGGAATACGATAATTCTTCCGTAACGATTTCTTCAAATAATTTAGGAATAGCACACAGCTTAGCGATTCCCCTATAATTCGCAATATTCGACCTGCTTCCATTTTTATAAGGCGGCAAGATATACGACTCCTTCCACAAAGAGGGGAAAACTCCTTGCTTTAGAGAAGCATTGAAGATGTTTGTTAATGGCTTATCTATATACTAGAGTGCCAGTTACTGTCGAAATTCGACAGTTTTTCTAGTTTTAGAAGCCTTGGGGAGGTTTTCTATCTTAACACGTAGCAAAACTTATACGGTACAAATTAACTAACCCGAAAATCTTCTGCTAAAACGTAACTAAATTTTTCTTATCTGAGAAGGTCTTTGGATATGTCATACGATGTCATATCATGTGATGTCATGCCATATAATGTGATGTCATATCATATGATGTCATGTCACGTGATATCGTGTGATGTGATATCATATTATGTGATGTAATATATTGTGATGTCTCATCATATCATGTGATATTATGTGATGTGATGTCATGTAATGTGATCACATTCCATGTTCCGATTATTAAATCGGTAACCCTGTCGATAAC
>NW_023458661.1:105771-106399 GCF_013731165.1 Rhagoletis pomonella
TTTATTTCTTCATCTTCATATTTATCTTTATTTCAAAGCTTAATTTCAAATGTGTAGTGAAACAACAGGCGAAACATGTCAAATTGAATATGTTGCAGCAACATCTATACACAATTCGAAAATGTTTAAACGACGGTTTTGGCCGTTCTTTTCAACCAATTGCGAAACCATAAAAACTCTGCTCATCTACGAAAAAATGCCCTTCCAACGGTGTTCTTGGTTTTGAAATCGGTTCGGTAGAATCGCCAAACGAACGGAGACAAAATTTATGTTAGCGTATTAATATATAGATTATTCCAATTATAAAGTTGTGATGTAGCTTTATTCGAATTGTAATACGCATTTAATTTCATCTTCCGATTAAAATGGATCGATCTTTGTAAATTTTAATTGGAGATTATTCAATATTACCAAAATCAACCTCTACCAACTTAATTTTTACCATAAATGAAGTTTTTCGGAAGTACTCCACCTACTGAAAAAAATAAACAAAATGAGCACCTCCCCTTTGAAATACCTTTCGAACAAAAGAAGAATCATTCAAATTGGTCGAGAAACATAGGAGCAGTAGGGAGGAATAAATTTGTATGGGATTTCGTTAGCGTATTAATCTATAGATAGTAGATGG
>NW_023458661.1:106409-108416 GCF_013731165.1 Rhagoletis pomonella
AGATGGTGAAAGCAGGCACTCACGAGCATATACGGAAATTGGAATAACTCGGCTCTGGGGCCACCTATGTTAGTAATATATATTTTGAATTTGAAGAAAATCGGACCATAAATGAAGTTTTTCGGAATAACTCCTCTCCTACTCCACCTACTGAAAAATTAAACAAAATGCGCACCTCCCCTTTAAAATACCTTTCGAACAAAAGAAGAATCATTCAAATTGGTTGAGAAACATAGGAGGAGTAGGGAGGAATAGATTTGTATGGCATTTCGTTAGCGTAGAATGAGATGAGGTGCGATGACGTGATAAGATGTGACGTGATTTTATATTATGTGATAGGATGTCATGTCATGTGTTGTCATATCCTCTGATGTCATGTCATATGATGTCATACCATATGATGTCATATCATGTGATGCCACGTCATGTAATGCCATATCATGTCATACGATGTCATATCATGTGATGTCATGCCATATAATGTGATGTCATATCATATGATGTCATGTCACGTCATATCGTGTGATGTGATATCATATTATGTGATGTAATATATTGTGATGTCTCATCATATGATGTGATATTATGTGATGTGATGGCATGTAATGTAATCACATTCCATGTTCCGATTATTAAATCGGTAACCCTGTCGATAACTGTTTCAATAAAAATACCGATAACAATATCAAGACACATATAGAAAAATACAACGATTATAAAATCGATTAATTCAGCGATAAATATAACAATCGTCAGTATCGATTATTGTACATATCGTTAACAATATAAATGACTAAATCGATAACAAAATCAATTATTTAATCGATTGTTATACCGATAACAATATCCATTATTGTATCGATAACAATATCGATTATTTTATTGATTATTATATCGACTACAATAGCGGTTATTTAATTAATAACAGCATCGATAACAATATCGATTATTTTATCGATAGCAATATCGATCATTATATCGATAAGAATATCGAGCTTTATATCGATAACAATATCGATCTTCATCCTCATCCTTTTGTTCATATTTATCTTTATTTTTGCATATTCCTCTTCACCTTTACCTTAAAGTGTTTAAATTTACTTTGATCTTCGTTTTTTGCCTGTACCTCTTGGCATCTTCGTTTTTGTTTTTATTCTCAAACCGCTAAACCGCTGAGAGCCATTTCCATGTGCATTATTCCCCTTGAATTTGACAATTTACTCCCAACCAACCAACTGCCGCTAAAGAAGTTTCACTTAATAAATTCAAGAAATGTTCTTACCCTTTCAGTTACCCTAATTCTTATGTATCTGTCATTGTCTCCATTTTCGTCTTTATCTTCACTTTTGCCTTCTTTTTTTTTGACTTCATCGTTATCATTTATTTCTTCATCTTCATATTTATCTTTATTTCAAAGCTTAATTTCAAATGTGTAGTGAAACAACAGGCGAAACATGTCAAATTGAATATGTTGCAGCAACATCTATACACAATTCGAAAATGTTTAAACGACGGTTTTGGCCGTTCTTTTCAACCAATTGCGAAACCATAAAAACTCTGCTCATCTACGAAAAAATGCCCTTCCAACGGTGTTCTTGGTTTTGAAATCGGTTCGGTAGAATCGCCAAACGAACGGAGACAAAATTTATGTTAGCGTATTAATATATAGATTATTCCAATTATAAAGTTGTGATGTAGCTTTATTCGAATTGTAATACGCATTTAATTTCATCTTCCGATTAAAATGGATCGATCTTTGTAAATTTTAATTGGAGATTATTCAATATTACCAAAATCAACCTCTACCAACTTAATTTTTACCATAAATGAAGTTTTTCGGAAGTACTCCACCTACTGAAAAAAATAAACAAAATGAGCACCTCCCCTTTGAAATACCTTTCGAACAAAAGAAGAATCATTCAAATTGGTCGAGAAACATAGGAGCAGTAGGGAGGAATAAATTTGTATGGGATTTCGTTAGCGTATTAATCTATAGATAGTAGATGG
>NW_023458661.1:108516-113327 GCF_013731165.1 Rhagoletis pomonella
CGCTATTTTCACAGCACATAATGGCTGACACCTCGGTTACATTTTTTGGGTAAGCGTGTCCTCATACATACGTTTTTACAAAAATCAGAAATACAATTATGGTTGCCAACATACAAAATTACAAAAGTCTTTATATATAACCGCCAAGCCGCGCCAACAGGGGTAGAAATGCAAATGTCCGCGCTTTAAACGCTCACGCCCCTCAGGAGCGAACACTGGGGGAGCAGGAGCTAGACAACTAAAAGATTTTTCTATAACAAAAGGCATTTACTGCTTAAACCTAAATTATTGAGATTTTATGCAATTGCAAATTTCCGGGCCAAAAAAATTATGCACATTTTTGGTCGACACGCAAGCCGACATTTCTCTAATTAAAATTTCAAGTTTTAACAAAAATTTTCCAATTGATTCAAATGATATCATCCGCATCACGAGCGTTACATCGAACACAGTTTCCACTCAGGGTAAAACCACGACAAGTTTATCTTTTTCTGACTTTTTTATAAAACATACGTTACATGTGGTTAATGACGAGTTTAACATCCCTGCAGACGGTATATTGGGTAAAGACTTTTTGAAAGCCAATAGATGCGTTATCAGCTATGCCAGGAATTTCATTTCCTTCGGGGTAGGTAACAAAAAGGTCGCGATTCCGATTCTTCACGGAACTGAAAGCGATACCTGCGTAATTCCCCTCAGAAGCGAAGTTTTTCGACTTTTCAATTTAGAAAGTTCGCCGGAACCACTTTTTGTGGAGTCACAAGAAATTGATAACGGTGTATTCACGGCAAGGTGCATAATTAGTGTAAGTAACCCAATCGTCAAAGTCATAAATACCACAAGTGACATAAAATACGTAAAGAACTGTTACATCCGGACTGAAAAACTCTCTAATTGCAATGTTTATTTCATTAATAAGACAAGAAACGATGACAACCGGACAAAAGAACTGATTAAGATTTTGAAAAACCAAGTTCCTAGTTACACTGAGAGCGAATTGCTCAACTGGTGTTTAGATTACGCAGATATATTTGCACTTCCGGACGAAAAAATGACATTAACAACTTTTACGAACAAAAACTAAGATTGACAGACAACAACCCAGTTTACATTAAAAATCACCGTTTACCATATTCCCAGCGTCAGGAAATCAACCGTCAAGTTAATAAGTTACATATTAAAAAAGGAATTAATCGATGAAAGTTACTCGAATTATAATAGCCCTTTAATTGTTGTTCCGAAAAAAGACACTAATGGTCAAAAAGCATACCGCATGTGCGTCGATTTCCGTGCTGTTAATAAGAAACTGATTGCCGATAAGTTCCCTCTTGCGCGAATAGATGACATTTTAGACAACCTTGGCCGAGCGAAGTATTTTTCAACTTTAGACCTCTTTTCAGGATTTCATCAAGTCCCATTGCATGTTGACTCTCGTGACGTAACGTCCTTTAGCACCGACCGAGTAGCATTTAGGTGGAAAGTATTACCGTTTGGTTTAAACGTAGCACGAAATTCATTTTCACGAATGATGACAATTGATTTTTCCGGTATTCCGCCCAATGTGGCATTTCTTTACGTCGATGATATAATCGTAATTGCTTCTAGCGAGGCACATCACATCAAAAATCTTTCAAACGTTTTCAATACATGCAGAGCTTTCAATTTAAAACTTAACACGAATAAATGCAATTTCCTCCGGCCAGAAGTTACATTTTTAGGCCATAAATGTTCAGCCAAAGGTCTGTTGCCAGATGGCACCAAAATAAATGCAGTTAAAAAATATACAAAACCGACTGACAAAGACGCGGTTAGAAGTTTCGTCGCATTTGCTAATTATTACATACGGTTTATACCAAATTTTGCGTCTCTGGCAGCGCCTTTAAATCAATTAGGCAGGAAAAAAGTTGAGTTTATTTGGGACAGTGCGTGTGATAAAGCTTTTGAGTCGCTAAAATCAGCATTAATTTCACCAAAACTGCTACACTACCCGGACTTCACAAAACAATTTATTATTACTGTCGATGCTTCAAAAATTGGGTGCGGTGCTATATTGAGCCAAGAGCAACAAGGGAATGATTTATCTATTTGTTTCGCTTCTAAAGCATTTAATAAAGCCGAACAGAAAAAGCCAGTTATAGAATTAGAACTTTTAGCCATCTATTTTGCAATCAAACAATTTCGACCCTGCGTTAACGGAACTCATTTCATTGTTAAATCGGACCATGGCCTTTAGTTTATTTATTCAATATGAAGGATCCCGCCTCAAAACTAGCAAGGATACGGCTTGAATTAGCCGAATACAATTTCACCATCGAGTACATTAAGGGTAAAGCAAACGTAGGTGCAAATGCACTTTCACGCATTCATTTTGATGAAATCAGGGAATCGACGAAGCATGTTATTGCAGTTAAAACCAGAGCTATGACGAAACAACGCTACGGTAAAGACTTACAAAACAAAGATTATACAGACAATTCAATTCAGACAGTAAAAGTTTACGACAAATTTGCATACAATTTTTCAAAAAAGGTCCCGCGTATTAGATCACTAATAGTTTATGATAATAATAATGAAATTTCAACTTTAAAAATTTATGCGCATATAAAACATAAGAAACTCGAGTTAATTTATGTTGAGACTGCTAACGAAATAATGAATTTGGAGGCTAGAACAAGAAGCCAGCAATCACAACATTAAATGCATTGAATGGCCTAAAGATGATGTATTTTTTAAACATTTTTCTATTACAAATTTTAAATCCAGCGGAAATAAAATTTAAAAATCTTTACAAATCATACTGACAGATACCGTAGAAACCATAACTGATAACGACAAAAAATTAAAACTAATGACAATTTACCACGACAACCCAATTGCAGGTGGACACTGTGGAATGAAAAAACTATACGCGAAAATTCGAACAAAATATTATTGGAAACAAATGACACGCGATATTGCGAAATTTGTCAAAAACTGCGAAAAAAGTCTTTTGAATAAAGTCAAACCTAAAGTAAACGAAAATTTAATTTTATCGCCAACCCAAACTAAACCATTTGATATATTAGTGATAGACACGATAGGTCCTTTACCAGAATCTAAATATCGCAACAAGTTCGCTTTTACTATGATTTGTGATCTAACAAAATACCTGGTAACAGTAGCTATACCAGACAAATCAGCTAAAACTATTGCTTCTGCTATCTTTGAAACTTTTATATTAACTTATGGCATCATGAATTCAATTATATCTGACTTAGGCACAGAATTTAAAAACGAAATTTTATCAGAGCTAACCAAACTTTTAAATATCAGGCACGATTTTTCAACAGCACACCATCACGAGAGTGTTGGCACAATCGAACGGAACCATAGAGTTTTCAACGAGTACTTGCGCGCATATCTGAACGAAACTTATGCTGACTGGGACACGTATTTAAAATATTTTACTTTCTTACACAATACCACGTCTAGCACAATTTTTTGATAACAAATTTACACCTTTTCAATTACTTTTTGGCAAAAAGGCAATTTTACCACATGAATTGCAAAAGGTTGAAATAAACCCAATCTATAACGTTGAAAATTATGCTAAGGAAGTAAAATATCGTATGCAAAAGTCACATGCGTTAGCTAAAGAGTTGATTAACAAACATAAAATTCAAAGAAAGCAAACTTACGACACGCATGCACGTCCTTTACTTGTAAACAAAAATGATATGGTTTTAGTTCAAAAGGAGCCCCGTGACAAAGACAAAAGCATATACCAGTGCCCATACGTAGTGACGAAAGTAGACGGTGTGAACGTAACTATATTTGACAAAGACAAAAACAGATTAAGGACTATTCACAAAAACAGAATCCAAAAAGTTAGCTAACAGTCGAAATCTTAATTGATTGTAAAAAGTTCCATTTCACTCAATTTTATATTAATTAAATTAATTAATACAATTTGAACATTGAATTAAATTAACGAAATTAATTAACAAAGATTTGCACATTACTGCGTCCCGAATTCGAAAACACGAACATATATATAAATATAAATTAAGATCTGAAAAATAGTTTATGTACCCAAAATTCCTATTTTCAACCATTTAAAATTACCTAATTAAATACTTAGTCAAAATTTAATGTATAAAACGAAAACTTAAAATATCAAGATTTCATATATCCCTAAAGTAGCTGCTTGGCTTATAGAAAAATTGTTGCATAAATATTCAGACAACAACAAAAAAAATAAAGTTTTGAATTTCAATATTTTTAATAATTTTTATTAAATCACACAGTTAATTCACTATACAATATAAGCGTTTATTAGATAAAATAACGTTCACATATGTATATGTTTTAATTAATTTGTAAATCTACTGTAAATATACATATACATTTAGTGTAAATCAGGCTTCAACTACTATATTAATACTATTATAAATACGAAATATGTTTACTCTTAACTGTATTATTTATACGATAATTATGAAATTAATTCCTTATTAATAAACTAATTTACTAATAAGAACTACATAATTACATTTAGTATTCAATTCAATTTTTAGAAAAACTAAATTGTTCTGAACGAACGAATTTAAAAAGGGAAGGAAAATCCCCAACGCATTTAAAATTCGTTCCTTCAAAACAATTTAACCTGGATTTGCTACGGACAAGAAGAATGTGGCAAACTTGATCAATTTGCCAAATTCTTCTTTTTCCAAAGGAGGATGATGTTATGCGATCAAGCATACAATTTGCAACCCTACAAATTACTTTAAATTACCTTAGATGAATTCGCCCTATTAAAATTAAGAATTTAC
>NW_023458661.1:113427-125118 GCF_013731165.1 Rhagoletis pomonella
GCCGTGAGATAGAGTTGTGCTGTGTGGCAAAGAAATGCGGCCAATTCTACGGGCCTAAAAAATACAAATTGGCTTTTGTGATCCGTATCCGCGGTATCAACAAGGTTGCACAAAAAGTGCGTAAAGTTTTACAGTTCCGTCTTCGCCACATTATAACGTTGTGTTCATCAAATTGAGCAAGGCAACCATTAATATGCTACGTATGCCGAACCCTATATGGGGTTATCCAAATTTTGAATCAGTTCGTGAATTAATGTACAAACGTGGAATTGTCAAGCACAACCATCACGTGCCCCAATCTCTGCTTTGTGATTGAACGCAAATTTCGCGAAGCGCACGAAATTCAGTGCGTTGATTATTTGGTGCACGAAATATTCACTGTTGGAACCCACTTCAAGAAAGCCTCCAACTTCCTGTTGCTATTCAAGCTCAACACATCAACCCGAGGCTGGCGCATGAAGGCTAATCACTACGTTGAGGTTGGTGATTTCGGTAGCCGTGAGGATAAGATCAACAAATTGCTGCACAAGATGGCTTATAGAAATTGTTGTTTTGTGTTTAAGGCGACAAAAAAATTTGGCATATCTTTAAAAGACGCCCAAGCAAAAAAAAAAAAAAAGAAAATTACAAATTTCCTGAAGTTTCCTTTACACGGGTCGATTTCTGTCAATTGGAAAATTGACTAAGATATCGACTAGCCAAAACGCTTACTATTTACGGTTGAATTGCAATTTACACGGGTAGATTTTGGTTAAACGAAAAAAATCGACCGTGTAAAGGCAGCTTAAATAACGTTCAAATTAATCATCCCCTTTGAGATGGAAAATACCAATAACCATTTCATAATTTCGAAAACTATTCCATTTATATTTGTTCTTGCATTTTCCGCACCACTTGTGAGGTATGCTTTTAGGCGCATTACCGATTTTTTTTAAGGTGCTGTGTTCCCCAGGAGGCCTATTTTCACCTTTACAACTTAACTTAAAAAGAATTAAAACTAAAGCATGCAATATATAAAGAAAATAAAAAATTGTCTTACATCTAGTAAACTTGAAAAATTGCACATTAAATTCATTTTTCATGTTAAAATAAAATTAAATATCACAATTCAGTTGAAGTGTATACATATGTACATATTTACAAAATGTGGTCTGTTTGCACCCACAGTAAGTTCCCATGAAGCCTAGCCCAAATTCAGAACTGAAAAAAAAGAGCAAATGGGGTCGGAAACTACTAGCTTTAAAAGCTTAAGCTTAGTATCCAGCTCTAAAGAAAAGCAAAAACTCCATATAAAATGACGTACAAGAAATGGCAAAGAAATTTTCTTGAGTCAAATTTCCTTAAGGCAGTACGCAGTTCTTCAGAAATTTAGTACGCTTTCTACTACGGTTTTCTAAAGTTTTTTGTGAAAAAAGAGCACAAGGCAACCCAGGTTTGCAACAGAAATATATGCCCGTTCCATTATTTCTTGAGGAAAGAGTGAGGCAACAGGCTGTGCGTTATCAAAAATGTCAAAATTCCTTGGACACACACGCGAAATAATGGCAATTTTTTCTTGACCGTTTTCTTAAGAGCTGGATACTAAGCTTTAATGTGGAAAATGTTTGAGAGCTGCGAAACTGTATTGCAATAATAAAAATAACAATACATAAATTGGAAAAATGGTTTTTGTTTTGCTTTATAATTTTTGGGAATATTGGTTCAAATGGAATTTTTTTATTTGTTTGATTTTTCAGCTCATTAATGATGCACCCAGAGTTGCATTTACTGTCTATGAAAATATTTCATGAAGCGTTCCATAATTAGCTCTGAGCAACTAAAAGTTGGTTAAGCTTAAATGAAATAGTTTTTTATTAAATATTTATTCCTGGTATTTAGTAAAAATCATTCAGATCAATACTAATGTATGAAATGAAAGTAAATAAAAATCTACGAATACATTTCATGAATATTTTGTCATAGAGCCATTATTAAATACAGATATAACTTTGTCGGGGGTTGGTGCTGACGTATATAGAATTAATGCGTTAGAGAGACATAAATATACAAGCTCATCGCGCTAATTTAGATATACTTGTATACCTGTTACTCGTCTTGCATATAATCCAACTGCGAAAATAATGACAATTATAATTTATTTAGATGCATATTTTAGCTAAATGTTATATCGTCGCCTGGATCAAAGATTGTCACAAGTTACTTTCGGTAACTCACGATTGAAGTTTGGAATGCAATTTCTCAGAAACTAGACTACAGATTTTCTCCAAAGTGTCGGAGAGTAGTTCATGAAATTCTTAAATTATCTTATTTTTTTAGTTTAGTGTCAACCATTTATGAGTTTAATAAAATTTTGTCGTATACGGCATTTGTCAAAAAATTTGCAGTCAGTTTCAATGATATACGCCGAAATGTGATAACAATTTTTATAAATTAACGATATTTTTTACTAGTCAGCCTAATCGTGAGTTTCGCCCGAACCAAATTTCGCCAACAGTTTTTTCATCCACCTGTAGTGAATACACGCAAACGAAAAGTAAAAAGTGACCCGGTTCCAGAAAATGAAACTCATGATAAAGCTGAATATGTCGGAAACTAAAGAAGAACAGATAACTCTATTTAAAAGATTTTGATTAGTTTAGAACGATAGCAATACTAACGCAATTTGTACCAAATAACCGAAAACATTTTAGTCAATTACTCGGAAACTAAAGAAGATATCCAAAAACCACATATTGTCAAAATGACGCTTCTGGCAATTTTCCATCCAAGCGACGATATTTGAATGTTACTCGCATATTTTCGAGCCTGTAAATTTTCGGGAGAAAGGTTAAAAAGTATACTCATCTGCTGAAAAGATATTTTCGCAGATTCACAATTTATTTAAAATAAATCTATCAGCCCTATCTCCAATTCCATGTGAATAAATCTCTCCAGTGCTTAAATAATTTTCACCACAATAAATAGCTGCACAACACCCTAATTGCCGAAAAAGCGTTGCTTGCAACACTAGTCCTTTATGGGGACCAAACTTGGTGAAAAAAATAGCTAAGTTTGTTGACTGGATATACTGAGGTTCCAACGTATACTGTGGTTCCAACAAGGAATGCGCGTAGGGACCACAGTATAGACAGTAGCCAACTAGAGTTGTCAAACTATCGATGGCACTATCGATAGTATCGATAGTTTAAATTTTTTTACTTTTACTTTTCAATACTCATTGATAGTTTTTTCTTATACTGTCAAAAATATCGATAGTTTAGTAAGACTATCGAACTATTGTTGGTAATACCTGAATTTTTTAATTTGAATTAAAAATTTTGTGTTTTAGTGTAATGCCGACGTCATATTTAAATATGCACGCATTTAGCCCAAAATACATACATATGTTAATCGTAAATCCTGTTTTGTTTGTATAACTTGTGTTTGTTTTTGAATTCCTAAAAAGAGAAGAATTTTGGCTTAGCAGTTCCTTAATTTTGAATGATTATAACTTTCATAAGATAATATTTATTTCACTATGACCTGTAAAACAAAGCAACCTAACTGATTTAGCGCTATCGATAGCGCTATCGATAGTGCTATCGATAGTTTTGTTTTTTTCGAGACTATGGTGAATATTGATAGTTTTTCTGAAAACTATCAAAACTATCGATGGTGGGACTATCGATAGTTTGACACCTCTACACAGTATAGATAATAAAAACATAACAAAGTAAAACCATCGAAAGGCAGTCTGACGTTTGCCAACAATATAATTTTAAAATCAAAACTCAAACTCACACACACATTCCCATTTTCAATCTCAAACAACAACAATTGTGAACAATTTAATTTTTTTATTTTCAATTTTATGATTTTAAAATGTTGGCAAACGTCAGAAAAAAATCATGGCATCACAATTGTTGTTGTTTGAGATTGAAAATGAGATTGTGTGTGTGAGTTTGAATTTTGATTTTAAAATTATATTGTTGGCAAACGTCAGACTGCCTCTCAATGGTTTTACCTTGTTATGTTTTTATCATGGTATAGACAGTAGCCAACCTTTTTGGGTTGCTGACTAGTAATAGGGCTTTCGCACGAGGCGATTTTTCAGGCAACTTTTAGTTGAAAGCAAAAATCGCCTCGTCCGAACGGCCTTTCAACTAATCGCTTTCAACAAAGTTGGTCGCCAGCCAACTTTGAGCTTGTTAAAGTTTTTTTCCTTGCAACCCTGTGTTTGTTTACATTCTGTATCAGTGTTGGGAAATTAAATTGTTCCTTCAGTACGAAATCTATACAAAAAATGTACTTTTCGGCTATAAATTGTATACACTTTTTAATTCGCTCATATATTTTCTTAGTACATTCCCTTCAAGACCAATGAATTTATGGTATTCATGAGAAAGTTTTATTGTTTATGTACATACGTTTACGTAGTTTACACTTTTACAAATTGATTCCACGTGCACATGTACTGCATTTAACGCAAATATGTATGCACACATTTTCAGGTATACATCTTAACAAAAAGCATATTTAAGTTATTATTAATGGATAAAAGAGACATTTTCCTTTGGATTCAGTACTAAAATTTGACATTTTAATAGCATTTCAAGTGCTTATCAAAACTTTACGACAGGATTTGACCATTTATCTTAATAGTATTCAATTTTAATTATTTTTTGTAAAAATACGGTTTATATTTTAAGAAAAGCTGTACAAATTCAAGGTTCAAACTTTGTGGAACATTAAAAAAAAAACCAACACACTTTCGTAAAAATTTCGAGCTTTTTAATTCGATTTCCTAGATTTATTTTGAGCGTGCGGTTTTTTAGCCCATTAAATTTTAATATAACTAAGTTTTTTAAGATTTCTTTGATGAAGGTGTTGCTAGTTTTCTCCATATAAAAAAATCGTCGGACACACTTCGTATGGAAGAAAATGGCTGACATCGTCGACAAAAAAAATGCCAAGTTCAACGGTAAGTCCCAGCTACTTTAAACTTGAACTTTATTATTCTAAAATTGAATGGGCTAAAAACTAAAGAATATTAATAAAGCTCGAAATTTTTACGAAAGTATGTTGGTTTTTGGATGTTTCGCAAAGATTTAATCTTAGGTTTGTACAGTTTTCCTTAAAGAATACATTATATTTTATAAACAGATAATTAAAATTAAAGAATAATAAAATAAATAGTAAAATCTTGTCAATATGTGAGTGCCGTAAAGGTATTATATTTACGAAAATCTCTTCTTATAACTAACGAAGACTTTGTTTCTATATGAAGCTGACTTCGACATTTTGTTTTAATAAAACTTAGTATCGAAAAGTTTCTTTAAAAATTTGCCTAGGCTGTATTATATTGGTTCGTTCAAGCCATTTTTCAAAACTTACAAAGGTAAATACGAACTGGCGAACAAAAGAGAATACAAAAAATTTCTTGCTGTGAATTTTCAGAGCTATATATTTTTAGTATTCATTACAAAATTGTATTAAAAAGTACTGCGTAGTAGGAAAGTATATTGTAAATGAAATTGTATCAAACAAGTACAATTTTACCAAAAAATGCCAACACTGTTGTGTATACATATTTTTTTTCTTTTTTACTTTTTTACTCTTATTTTATCTTTCAGCTTCGCTAAAAGCACTTATACCAACGCTTGGCTTACCAAATTTACGCCAATTGATAAAATTTGGCGATTTAAACTCATTTTAAATAATGTAAACAACAATTCGAGTTCAATCGAAAATCGCCTCGTCTGAATAGGGATGGCAACTTTTTCACTTTCAACTTCTCATTCAACTCCGCATTCAACTTTTGTTGCCTGAAAAATCGCCTTGTGCGAAAGGCCTATAATCGGCGTTGTTGTAGCTATATTCACCCTTGAGGAAGGCCCTGGGTTGTGTTTTCATAGATTTCAGGGTTGTGTGCTGCATCATGAGATAAATAAATTTAAGCATTTGACAAATCGTGAATTTATTAAAAGAAAATTATAAATGGTGTTAAAAAACCAAACAAACGCTCGTGCGAAAGCTCTATTTTTGTGTGCTGTTAAAATTTATACATGGCGATATTGAAGGTTATACAAGCAATGTATTCATTTGTGGATTTAATGTTACTTGAGATTTTAGGCAAAATGTAAGCTGCCAGGTTCTGTTATCAATATAATATATAAATAGAATAAACAAATATTCGCAAATAAATTTGATTTATTTAATAATTGAAAACTAACGTACGCTTTTTGATCTTTTCCAGGCTCCATTTTTATTTAGACTCTTTATTACCGCTAACAACTTTATGTGTATACATATTTACAAGCTGTCAAAATTTTGCGTAGTCACACGAGCTAAGTAAAAATTATGGCGTTCGTATTCACAACTAGAAATTTCAAAATTTTTGTTTGATCTTTCCAAATTTTCTCTTTTTTATCAGTTGGCAAAGACCCTCAGTGGCAGCGTTGAGATAGTAATTCCATGTCAATTAGTAGAAAAGTTCCATGATGAAAAAACTTTTTATTATGGTGAGAAAATTTTACATTTCTGCTGTGCCAATTCGTACCTTTTCACTGCTGGAAATTTTTGGCACTTGCTCTGGTGCAAAAGAAGTTGAGCAATTAACATGCAGAAATTATGCAAAAAATACTTGTCTTTACTGACTTTGATTCTTCTAGAACTAAAAGCCATGCATTTATTAGACGTCTTAGTAATAACATTAGAACAAAAAAATACTTCAAAACCGTCAGGTAGGTGTAATTCTTGCTGTTAAATTTTTCACCAGCCCGGCCGGGTTGAACATTTTCATTTGCGTCATAGTTGTCAAAAATTTACAATCCGGAGTACTTTCTTTCAATTGGCACAGGTCCTTTCACAAAAAAGGTTAATGAATGCGTTTTATTTAAATCGTTTATAAAATGAGTCATTTATGTATGTTATGTGGAATTATGTGTGTGTTTTGTGGAATGATTTAATAAATTTCGTTTTGCACTATACTTTTTGAAACTATTTGAATTAATTAATTTAATTAATTGATTTTTGTTTCTGCGTGCTTAGACGGCCTATGTACCTATAATTTCATCCCGGACATATTCGTCCCCGAGGAAGGCAGTCGCCAAATTCACCCAAGGCTGTCTACTAATTATATTGTGGTAGGGACAAAACGACAAAGAGCGTGTGTGAATCGGTAGCAAAGTGCTATGGGGAAAGCTGGTGAATTGTACTTTTACTATGGTGAGACAATTTTACCAACCTGCTGTGTGAAATGAAATCTTTTTTGACAGCAGTAAAATTTTGACAACCGCTGAAAATTGGCGCCGAATAAACTATTATAAATCAAAGGAAAATGGTTATTTTAAGAAAATATTTACCATTATTGATTGCAATTCTTTTTAAAATGAGGTCACTGCAATTAATGGACGTTTTAATTTTGGCATTAAAAAAGAAAAGACAACGCCAGGTAAAAGTGCTTGCATTGGTGCCTTTTTCTATGCCCTCACTTTTTATTATTAAGGCTATTTTATATATGCAACCTGCAGTTTATTCCAAAACCATGAATGCCATAATGAATAACAAAATAACAAAAATACATCTCCGATTATCGGCTAGTTCGTTCAGAAAAATTGTGGTGCATATTCCTAAAAAACATCACGGATGGTCTGTGGATTACCAAGTGATGTGCTTTTTATATTGGATGGCATGCGGATGCAGCTATAGGGTGGTAGCCGAGTTTTTGGGTTTGAGTCGCTACACAGCTTGCAGCATTATTAAAAAAATGTTGGATAAAGTCATTTCAATGCGCCACTTAATAAACCATGGCACTTCGGACGACCACGAGAGAATCGCTGCTAAATTTTGCCAAAAAACTAAGTCTACTGCTTTTACAAATTTATTGGCGCTATTGACGGAACGCATATTCGCATAAAATCCCCCATAAACAAACATGATGAATATATAAATCACAAAATATTTTATTCTATTCAGGCTCAAGCAGTTGTGGATAGTGAATATAGATTTACAGACGTGTTCATTGGTTATCCAGGCTCCGTTCATGATACAAGGGTATTTGTCAACAGTCCTTTGTACGCTAAGAAGGACTATCCGCCTCAAGGTTGGCTTTTATTTGGTGATAAAGGCTTCCCGTGTCAACTATATCCGGTGGCAGTAATCACACCATTTAAAGAGCCCTTAACGGCAAATCAGGCTAGATTTAACACTGCTCATAGTAAAGGACGTATAATTGTAGAATCTGCATTTGGAATTTTAAAAAATGGGTGGGGAAATATTTTTAATAGAGAGCTGGAACTAAAAATTGAAAACTGTATAAAAACTTCATTTGCTGCATTTATACTGCATAATATTTGCATACTCCAGGACGATTTTGAGCCATCTTTGGGAGAAGAAAATCACCTTTCAGATTTAGAACCGCCAAAATCTGAAGGTCTATTAATAGACTCTGCAGAGGGTACAAGAATGAGAGAAAGAATTTTTTACGAATTTTTGCAAAACCAAGAACCAGATGTTTAATAAAAACCAGCTTCCAATAAATCACTTGCTCTAACACAATAGGGAAATTCATGGAAACGCGTAAATGCCTCGTAACCATGTAAACCTCGTAGACTTACTTCATTTTGTATGGAAAATCGGTTTATTTACGAGGTTTACGCGGTTACGAGGCATTTACGCGTTTCCATGAATTGTCCTATATTTACATATACTCTGACAAATTTTAATCAACTAAAATGCGCTTTTTCATATTTTAATAATATATATAATCGTTTGTACTTCCCTAACAATGTAAAATAAATACGATAATAACAGTAAAAAAACACTCTTCGATTTCAACAATAGTTTTCGTTAATATTTTATAAATGTATACCTCGTTTGTGCAAAAATTATAAAACATAATTTAATAGGCTACAGATCAGCATTCCAAAATTTTTTTCTGGAAGTTCTTATCTAAAAGTATGCTTTTTCAATGAAAGTTTCTTATTTTTTTTTTAAATTAACGAAAACTATTTTCTAAAAGAGAAACCATTGCGAACATTATAAAAAGGTCACTTTATGATTTTGTGATTTACTGTGTATAAACTTATGATTATTTGTACTTATGCCAGGCACATTAAGAGTTTTTTTTAAGACTAAAAATAATTCAAAATTCATTGGAACAAAAGCAAATTTTTGTTCGTAAAAAATTATATAGATAACTAAAACAAATTCAAAATTCTTAGGAACAAAAAAATGTATATTAACAATAGGAATTTACCAAGCTAATTTGTTCTTTAACTCCGTACTCAGATTTTTTTTTTTTGATTATGCTCTACAATTAATTATGAAAGCAAAACAAAACTCAATGCTACTTTCCTTTGGGAACTATCGGGGATTTTTGAATGTTTTTTCAATATTCAGTTTTATTTCAAATCAATCAGTACTCTAAAAAAAGTTGTTAAGCAGTATTTAACTTTTCGTCAAAAATGAATTGTTTTGAAATGAAACTAATTATTAATATTGAGTTTTGTTTTGATTTCGTAATTAATTGTAGAGCATAATCAAAAAATAATCTGGGTACGGAGCTAAAGAACAAATTAGCTTGGTAAATAACAGACACCAAAACGTTCATATCGATGGTCCTCTGCAATTACGACACAACAAAAAAAAACGTACTACTGAACAGTGGCACATGTCTATAATCATTAATAAATCTTTATAAAGCGGGCATAAAGATTTAGCAAGGATTGGAAAAAGATTATAGACATGTGCCACTGTTCAGTAGTAGGGTTTTTTTTTTTGTGAGTTGTGTCGTTATTGCACAGAACCATCGATATGTGCAAACAAATTACTAAGAAAGTTATGTAAAGATTAATCTGAGTCCGATTCGCTGGACAACAGCAAGCCCGAAGCATCAATGTGCGGGTAATCCGTTTGTACCATCTGACCGAATACGCAGAGGAGCGGGGATATTTTCAGCCAATCTTTCTGTCACGCTTCAAGACGTGCTTCTCTAGGCGCTGATAGTCTGTTTTTGTTTTTGGAGTTCCGCCTGAGGATGAAGGCGAAGGAGTATAATCTTCGCAAAGGGAGGCACGCGAGGTCGACGAAATGTCGTCCGTATTTATGGGCACGAAACCCAAATCGCTTTCTTGTCTTGGCCGCTCACTATAAATTCCATTGCAGCTGTCAATGAGGAAATGAGGAGGATAATTGTCCTTTTTCGCCGCATACGCGTGGATTTCGTCAAAGAACTCCCAGTCTTTGGCCTCTTCCGCCGTTGCCTCCTCGCCGGTCCCCTCGCCTGTGCGATATGTAAAAAAGGACTTATACTTTTTCATCAGGGCATTCCATTGGGTTTTACACGCAACTGCGTCTTTTCCGTCACCCAGTTGCTCTCTCAGTTCTCTCGCGATGTTTCTGTTACATAAATAAACAAAATCTTATTAGTGCATCAATCTCCATCCAAAATACATATTTAACTTACTTGCAGCCTGTGTTGCTATTGACGTTTTTCCCTGTGAACCACAGATCCTGCTCTACTCGCTTTTGCAGCAGGATGTGACGCTCTGCGTTGTTCCCTTTTATAATCAATTGAAGCTTTTGATTCATAAAACTAATGCATTTAACAAGAAATACTTACGTTTAGTGTAGCTCTTCTTACTTTTTTTGCTGGTGGCTCCATTTTTTAATGATGTATTATTATTTGGGTTAATTTGGCGTTACATTTAACGATCATCAACAAGTTTTGCGATTGTCAAAATTTTTTATGCGTTTGTCAAAAATTTCACTAGCCCAGGGGTCACCTCACAACTGTCAAATTTTTCTTCGCCGCATACTTTGCTACCGATTCACACACGCTCAAAACTAGTAATAGAAGTACATACTCGATACTTTTCGTCCGATATCAAGAAATTTTTGGTATCGATACTTGTGAACCAAAGGGCCCTATCACACGGTCAGTATTTATTGAGTGTAGCATGCAGTATTGATGGATCGTGTTCCATATCGCGAAATTTCTAAAGATTTTGAAATCTGCATCGCGGATCGCAATACTGTCAATAAATATTGAACGTGTCAAAACACGATCCAAACATTTCGTCAGTACCTCTTCTACCATGGATAACTAGATAGGAAACTCTCTCATTTTTTCTGAGAGCGCGCCCAGGAACTCGTTTTCGTACTTGGTAGCACTGCCAATCCCTGAGCAGATAAACAGCTGACACGCGAAGTGGCGAGCTACCAGTAGATGTGTGGAAAATGCATCACATTGAATTCAGTGGATTTCTTCTTCCCGCAGTTTTTAATATTATCATAAAACCGTATTTGTAACTAAATGCGGTAATTCTCTAGGGTGGGGTAACAACCCCTAAAAAAGGTGCGGAAAAGTCGGGAGGGGTACCAAACGACGCGTTTCGGCCCCCCCTAATAACAATCCGGATTGGGGGAGGTAATATTATTAACCATTTAAAAGTTATGAACAAGAAACTTTTGTTAAATTTCGTTGTTTTCTATGAGCAATTACCACGTCAAAAATGCACTAAATCACCAGTTTCCACTTTTAAAACACTACTAAAGCGTTTCCGGTTATTATTTTATGCAAACCAAATCATTTATTCACTTTTATTTTATATATTTCGTTAATAAAACAGAGTAAACAAACTTTGCGCCTGCTAAAATTATTATAACCTGAAATCGCTGGTATTGCCACTTTATTTCACATTTCATTTG
>NW_023458661.1:125218-126287 GCF_013731165.1 Rhagoletis pomonella
GAAATTGAACATACTGAAAACCAAATTTCAATGGTTAACCATACAACAATATGAATTGCATAAAGCTTAAAGGGGAAAAATGCCTTTAAAAAAAAGAAAAGTGGATGATCTCCGGCAAATGATCACTAAACGCTATATACCGTCTGAATTTCATGAGTTTTATAATAGAATTATAGAATTATAAAATAAGCACTTGAATTTCCAATATAAATTATGATTTTATGATTTAGTTTAAACAATAAATGTGCTAATCTTCCACGCTAATAGTGAAATGTGCTACTCTTCCACGCAAAAATCTGAAATGTGCTACTCTTCCACGCAAATAATGAAATGTGCTACTATTCCACGCAAAAATCTGAAATGTGCTAGTGTTCCACGCGAAAATCTGAAATGTGCTAGTCTTCCACGCAAAAATCTGAAATGTGCTACTCTTTCGCTTAAAAATCCGAAATGTGCTATTCTTCCACGCAAAATTCTGAACTGTACTACTCTTCCACGCAAATAATGAAATGTGCTACTCTTCGTAGGGACCGACGACATATTATATTAACAGATCCTGTCGATACTGTGACCGACGACGAAAAGAAACACCAACTTATTACAATGGTAGACCCAATAAGTGGAGGACATTGCGGACTCAAAAGACTGTATGCAAAAATTAGTACTAAATACTTCTGGAAAAACATGACCCGTGATATATCAAAATTCGTAAAAAGTTGTGAGAAATGTTTACTTAACAAAGTTAAACCTAAATAAATAAAATAAAATAAAACTTTTTAACATACAACGCTTTTATAAATGGACTAAAAAGTAGAAAATAATATTTCTCAGTCCCACAGAATTTGTTCTGATAACTTTTGATTTTGAAATTTTAGCAAAAGTCATTATAAACAATTAATGACATTGAAAATGAAACGCGTGGGGCGCATGTAATACACTTGAATTGATATGAAAAGTAACATAAGTATGTATGTGGGCATATGAATAACGACCGCTTAAAATCGATCTCAAATTTGTACTTTCGCTGTAGAATGTTATGTAGTTTAACTATTGTCAATGAAATCGAATG
>NW_023458661.1:126387-127572 GCF_013731165.1 Rhagoletis pomonella
CGCTGTAGAATGTTATGTAGTTTAACTATTGTCAATGAAATCGAATGCTTTGTACTGCATGCGCTCCACGTTTTTCGTTTTGAATGTAATTAATTGTTTATAATGACTTTTGCTAAAATTTCAAAATCAAAAGTTATCAAAACAAATTCTGTGGGACTGAGAAATATTATTTTCTACTTTTTAGTCCATTTATAAAAGCGTTGCATATTAAAAAGTTTTATTTTATTTTATTTATTTAGGGTTAAATTTGTTAAGTAAACATTTCTCACAACTTTTTACGAATTTTGATATATCACGGGTCATGTTTTTCCAGAAGTATTTAGTACTAGTTTTTGCATACAGTCTTTTGAGTCCGCAATGTCCTCCACTTATTGGGTCTACCATTGTAATAAGTTGGTGTTTCTTTTCGTCGTCGGTCACAGTATCGACAGGATCTGTTAATATAATATGTCGTCGGTCCCTATGAAGAGTAGCACATTTCATTATTTGCGTGGAAGAGTAGTACATTTCAGAATTTTGCGTGGAAGAATAGCACGTTTCAGATTTTTGCGTGAAAGAGTAGCACATTTCACTATTTGCGTGGAAGAGTAGCACATTTCAGATTTTTGCGTGGAAGACTAGCACATTTCAGATTTTTGCGTGGAATAGTAGCACATTTCATTATTTGCGTGGAAGAGTAGCACATTTCAGAATTTTGCGTGGAAGAGTAGCACATTTCAGATTTTTGCGTGGAAGAGTAGCATATTCCACTATTTGCGTGGAAGAGTAGCACATTTAGGTTTTGAACTTAATCATAAAAGCATAATTTGTATTGGAAATTCAAGTGCTTATTTTATATTTCTATAATTCTATTATAAAACTCATGAAATTCAGACGGTATATAGCGTTTAGTGATCATTTGCCGGAGATCATCCACTTTTCTTTTTTTTAAAGGCATTTTTCCCCTTTAAGCTTTATGCAATTCATATTGTTGTATGGTTAACAATTGAAATTTTGTTTTCAGTATGTTCAATTTCAATTAAAATAAAGTTCATTTAAAAAACACCATGTAAGCCCACGCCTAAAATTTTGTAGAAATCTAAAAGAAAATCAACTAATTTTCACTCAAATTTCAAATTTATTTACTCAGAAGGGTTACAATTTTTTGAGTATGAAGCTTTATAGCCGATTCAATTTTAGTGTGAT
>NW_023458661.1:127672-133686 GCF_013731165.1 Rhagoletis pomonella
TTATATAGATAACTAAAACAAATTCAAAATTCTTAGGAACAAAAAAATGTATATTAACAATAGGAATTTACCAAGCTAATTTGTTCTTTAACTCCGTACTCAGATATTTTTTTTTTGATTATGCTCTACAATTAATTATGAAAGCAAAACAAAACTCAATGCTACTTTCCTTTGGGAACTATCGGGGATTTTTGAATGTTTTTCAATATTCAGTTTTATTTCAAATCAATCAGTACTCTAAAAAAAGTTGTTAAGCAGTATTTAACTTTTCGTCAAAAATGAATTGTTTTGAAATGAAACTAATTATTAATATTGAGTTTTGTTTTGATTTCGTAATTAATTGTAGAGCATAATCAAAAAATAATCTGGGTACGGAGCTAAAGAACAAATTAGCTTGGTAAATAACAGACACCAAAACGTTCATATCGATGGTCCTCTGCAATTACGACACAACAAAAAAAAAAACGTACTACTGAACAGTGGCACATGTCTATAATCATTAATAAATCTTTATAAAGCGGGCATAAAGATTTAGCAAGGATTGGAAAAAGATTATAGACATGTGCCACTGTTCAGTAGTAGGGTTTTTTTTTGTGAGTTGTGTCGTTATTGCACAGAACCATCGATATGTGCAAACAAATTACTAAGAAAGTTATGTAAAGATTAATCTGAGTCCGATTCGCTGGACAACAGCAAGCCCGAAGCATCAATGTGCGGGTAATCCGTTTGTACCATCTGACCGAATACGCAGAGGAGCGGGGATATTTTCAGCCAATCTTTCTGTCACGCTTCAAGACGTGCTTCTCTAGGCGCTGATAGTCTGTTTTTGTTTTTGGAGTTCCGCCTGAGGATGAAGGCGAAGGAGTATAATCTTCGCGAAGGGAGGCACGCGAGGTCGACGAAATGTCGTCCGTATTTATGGGCACGAAACCCAAATCGCTTTCTTGTCTTGGCCGCTCACTATAAATTCCATTGCAGCTGTCAATGAGGAAATGAGGATGATAATTGTCCTTTTTCGCCGCATACGCGTGGATTTCGTCAAAGAACTCCCAGTCTTTGGCCTCTTCCGCCGTTGCCTCCTCGCCGGTCCCCTCGCCTGTGCGATATGTAAAAAAGGACTTATACTTTTTCATCAGGGCATTCCATTGGGTTTTACACGCAACTGCGGCTTTTCCGTCACCCAGTTGCTCTCTCAGTTCTCTCGCGATGTTTCTGTTACATAAATAAACAAAATCTTATTAATGCATCAATCTCCATCCAAAATACATATTTAACTTACTTCCAGCCTGTGTTGCTATTGACGTTTTTCCCTGTGAACCACAGATCCTGCTCTACTCGCTTTTGCAGCAGGATGTGACGCTCTGCGTTGTTCCCTTTTATAATCAATTGAAGCTTTTGATTCATAAAACTAATGCATTTAACAAGAAATACTTACGTTTAGTGTAGCTCTTCTTACTTTTTTTGCTGGTGGCTCCATTTTTTAATGATGTATTATTATTTGGGTTAATTTTGCGTTACATTTAACGATCATCAACAAGTTTTGCGATTGTCAAAATTTTTTATGCGTTTGTCAAAAATTTCACTATGGGCTAGTGAAATTTTATTCACCTCACAACTGTCAAATTTTTCTTCGCCGCATACTTTGCTACCGATTCACACACGCTCTATGTACTCAATTGTAAAATCGAAATCTGGCAGTTCTAGGCGAATTCTAGCAAGCTTTGACGACGGGTTCTTCATGTTAAAGAGATAAACTAAGGATCGATGGTCAGACCGTGGAGTGAGTGCCGTAGCTCAATAACGCCGGCGCCACCTGTGGTCTCAGCGCACTAACTCAGCGAAATAGTGCAGTGCACTGCTTTGAACAAGCCGCCATCTTTTGATTTTGAAATTTTAGCAAAAGTCATTATAAACAATTAATGACATTGAAAACGAAAAACGTGGAGCGCATGCAGTACAAAGCATTCGATTTCATTGACAATAGTTAAACTACATAACATTCTACAGCGAAAGTACAAATTTGAGATCGATTTTAAGCGGTCGTTATTCATATGCCCACATACATACTTATGTTACTTTTCATATCAATTCAAGTGTATTACATGCTCCCCACGCTTTTCATTTTCAATGTCATTAATTGTTTATAGTGACTTTTGCTAAAATTTCAAAATCGAAAGTTATCAAAACAAATGCTGTGGGACTGCGAAATATTATTTTCTACTTTTTAGTCCATTTATAAAAGCGTTGTATATTAAAAAGTTTTTTTTTTATTTTATTTATTTTCTACTTTTTAGTCTTGTCTGTACAAAATTTCGCAATAGATATTAAAATAATTCAACTTGCAGTGAAAGAGAACAGAAGACTATGCAAGCACAATGTTGGTTGCTCACATTTAGTATAAACATACATATGTACATACATACATATAGCAGCAGTTTATTTCAGTTAAAGAAATGGCGTGTCGTCCATTTCCGCTGTGACGTATATAAATAGTGCATATATTTAGGCGCAATATTTAACTTCTTCTGGCGGGGCGACATCTATCTCTAGAGTTTTTCTAATTGTATGTCTTTGATATGATACTTACGACGAGGTTGATATCTAGACTAGGTTTGCCACAAATACCTTTGCTATATTTATAGTATGGTGGTCTGGACATACAACATTGCAAGTTGATAAAAGCGTTGTAAAATAGAGAAAATCTGGTTTTAACACCAACACTTAACAAAGTTAAACCTAACAAGTAAAAAAGTCTAAGTTCGGGCGGAGCCGAACATTAAATACCCGGCGCAAGTATTAAATATATGTTTTTCACCTTCCCGCAAGCTACCGCTACAAGGTAAGCCGGGGTGTATCAATTTTGAGTAAGTTAGCGTCCTTAAATTTCGAAATATTGAAATTTCAAGCATTTCTGAAATTTATTGTTATATGAAAAGCGGCCGTAATTTTAGGCCGATTTCAACAATTTTCAACACTTTACTTTTATATGGCAAGCACAATAACCATACCGAGTTTGGTACAAATTGGTAGAACGGTTACCGAGATACATATATGTGATCATAAGTGGGCGGTGCCACGCCCATTTTCGAAAATTTTATCATAAACGTATTTTTTGGTAAATGATGGTTGCAAGCGTCAATTTTGAATACATTAGCTTTAATATTTACTGATTTATCGAAGATTTCGTATCTCTCTATATTACCCTTACATGGAATGTGGGCGTGGTTGTTGTCCGATTTTTTAAATTTTCGGCCTTTTGGTATGCTGTACCAAAGCCAACAATTGTGCCAAGTTTGGAAGATATCGGTGCAGCGGTTGCCAAGATATATACATATAACCATAAGTGGGCGTGGCTATGCCCGTTTTGCAAAAATTTATAATATTCTTATTTTTCGTCAGAAAATTATTGTAAGTATCAATTTTGAGTAAATAATCTTCAGTAGTTACTAAAATATCGCAGTTTTCGTATTTCTGAAAATTGCCGTTATATGGAAGGTAGGCGTGGTTATTGTCCGATTTTGCCCATTTTCAATACCAGCCGTCCTACGCCCGAAAGAAGTACACGTACCAAGTTTTGTTAAGATATCTTAATTTTTACTCGAGTTATCTTGTGCACAGACGGACGGACAGACGGACGGACGGACGGACGGACGGACAGACAGTCACCGCTTAATCGACTTCTCTTTTCATTCTGATCATTTATGTATACATTTGTCTATAACTATCTCGATTCGTTTTGCCTGTTACAAACAACCGTTATGTGAACAAAGTTATAATACCCTTGTGCACAAGTGCGCTCGGGTATAAAAATAGAAAAAATCTGGTTTTAACACCAACACCTAGTAAACCTTTTGAAGAAGTAATTATTGACACAATAGGCCCTTTGCCAGAAACACGATATGGTAACAAGTTCGCTGTCACTATAATCTGCCATCTCACAAAATACTTAGTAACTTTCGTGATACCAGACAAAAGTGCAAAAATCTTACTTCTTACTAATATTATAAATGTGAAAGTTTGTATGTTTGGATGTTTGGGAAATCATCACGCGGAAACGACTCAACGGATTTGCATGAAATTTGGTGCGCAGATAGCCTATGGACCAGATTAGTTAATAGGCTATTTTTTTTTAAGAGTTGCCACCTGTTAAAAAAGTTTAATTTATTTAATAAGTGGGAACGACTGAATGGATTTGCATGAAAATTTGCACCCAGATAGCTTATGACCTAGATTGGAAAATAGGCTACTTTTTAAGAGTTGCCACCTGTTAAAAAAGTTTCATTAAATTAATACGCGGAAACGACTGAATGGATTTGCATGAAATTTTGCACACAGATAGCTTATGACCTAGGTTAGAAAGTAGGCTACTTTTTTAAGAGTTGCAACCTGTTAGAAATGTTTAATTTAATTAATACGCGGATGTGAGTGAACTGATTTGCATGGAAGTTTTCACACGGATAGCTTATGAGCTAGGTTGAAAAATAGGCTACCTTTTTTAAGAGTTACCACCTGCTAAAAAAGTTTTATTAATTTAATACGCGGAAAAGTCTGAACGGATTTGCATAAAATTTTGCAAGCAGATAGCTTATGACCTACAGTGGAAAATAGGCTAATTTTTTAAAAGAGTTGCCACCTGTTAAAAAAGTTGTAAATAAATTAATACGCGGAAATGACTGAACAGATTGCATGACATTTCGCACAGAGATAGCTTATGACCTATGTTGGAAAATAGGCTACTATTTTAAGAGTTATCACGTATTATGAAAGTTTAATTAAATTAATACGCGTAAATGACTGAACTGATTTGCATGAAAGTTTGCACACAGATAGCTTATGACATAGACTGGAAAATAGGCTACTTTTTTAAGAATTGCCACCTGTTTGAAAATGAAATTTTGCTCAACGATGGTTTATGACCTGGACTGAAAATTAGGCTACTTCCTTAACCGGGTTTCCGATCAGAACGAAATTTAGTACACTTACTACGGATTTCGGAAGGATGGTCTTAGACTGAAAGTAAGTCCGATAACTCAAGGCCCCTCCCATACAAATTGGAATTTTCATATTACATACATATCTCTGGAAGTATTTGTGGGAGAGAACTGAAACTTGGTATAATGATATGTATGTGAAATAAATGTTGGCATTAATCGATTGATGTTTTAATTAGTTAGTTAATTCGATTAAATTCAATCTGATTACAGTAAATCATGATTAATTTTAATCCGACTAAACAGTTACAGCGATTAAAAGATTAATTTTTAATCATTAACTCTTAATTTGATCAAGTAGGTTTGGTGATTAATTAAGTTATGCTGGAATTTCCCTGTGCACACTAAGCAAGTTAATCCGGTATAGCTAAGTCGGGTTTCCTCATCAATCTAAACAATTTGGTGTGCATTTTCATTAAGATATACACCAACAAACATTTTACAAACTAGGTGTGTAAAAGTTCCCAGTTTATGTATTACTAATAACAATAATTATATTTTTTTATATTATGTGCTTTTTATAAGCGTAAAACACAAAGTAATTACTATAACTGGTGTTTGTTTTCAAACTCGGACAAACTAGACAAATTAATCAGATTTTATTTTTATTTGGATTAACGATTAATGTTTTAAATTAATTAATCGTAATCGCAGCCAGCGATTAACAATTAAAAAAATGTTTATCATTAATCGTACAGTTGATTACGACTAATTAATTTTATTCGTCAAACGCGATTAACATTTTAATCGTTAATTTTTAATCGTTAATCAGATTAACAATTTGCCAACACTGTGTGAAATCATGTTCATATTCACGGAGAAAAATGGACGTTTTTGGAAAAGAGGCGTAGCACCTCCCATACTGACTGAAAGTTTCATATTGCATATCTCTTCAAATGTTTGGGGTAAAGCACTCAAGCTTGGTATGCAAATACATATGTATGTATGTATGTGAAAGTAATACCATACTCAGAGAGGAGAAAAATGAGAGTTATTGGAAAAGGTGGTGTGGCAACTCCCATG
>NW_023458661.1:133786-136231 GCF_013731165.1 Rhagoletis pomonella
GTTTACTGCCCAAGGAACGGCGCTGTTCCCGATGTAAGAGGGTATGATGCCCTAAAAATTATTCAAAATTATTGTAGCTTTTCCACAATAAATTTTCATTTAAAAAACGGCCTCGAGCTCAATAAAAATTGTTGAATATAATTGTTATAAGGCCAAAAAATAACAAAAACAAATAACTTAAGGACGAGCACACCTAAAAGTTAAACATTCTAAAAATAGAATTATTAGCAAAAACCAACAATACCAACAACCACATGATCAAGTGAATTGCAGCGGAATAGCTGCGCTTGATTGTGTTGGCATAAAAAAAATGAAAATAGTGGAAAAAAGCAAACGATAATTTACAAGGCGTACTTAGCACGGTGCATAGGCAACTGGCTGAGTCAGTGGGATCGTCGGTTCGAATCCTACTGAAAGAAGTCTGATGAGGAAATGTGGTGATTTCCGAAATAGCTATCACTTCTACCATTTTTCAAAATTATTGCTGCTTTTCCACAATAAATTTTCATTTAAAAAACGGCCTCGAGCTTAATAAAAATTGTTGAATATAATTGTTATAAGGCCAAAAAATAACAAAAACAAATAAATTTTTATACGAAATCCGTCCGACTTAAAAAAGAATGGCTCATATGTATGTATAATAGCTATTATTCTGATCTGCTTGTTTACTGGAAATCTTATTATAAGTATAAAAACCAGCAAAAATAAATGCATTTAATGCTGTCAGACGTCGTTTTCTTGATTACAAGAAATGGTAGGGAATAAGCCATTTTGGTAGGGTTTTGAACCAGCTCTTGGTAGGAAATAAAGTTTTTCAGTAGTAACCCTGGAATGTATGGACATGCAACAACGTTGTATGTACAGGGAACATTTTCTTTGCAGATCTTCCGCTGCATCGCTGGCTACAGCCACACGAACGTAGCAATGCTTGATCGATATGAAGCAAAAACAGAGTCGAAAGCGAATAAATGGAACAATTTATTATTTTTTGCTCAATGTACGAATTTTTAAATCTTTCGACGAAAGTATTTCGGAAATGGTTGAATGAATATTAAATCTGAAAAGTTTGTGCAAAGTTTCAGATCCAGCACTTTAATTTTATGCATAACTTGTACACACTCTGTACGACTTGTAGATCGCTGGGAATAAGCGCCTTGTTTCAGAATAATATATAGACTAGTAATAATCCCCAAAAATCGGGGAGCTCCGTGGTCTAAAAAATCTGCATATTTCTTTATTCTAAAAACCACATGCATTGGTTTTGGTAGTTAACTTCAACTTGTTATTTGGGCAAGATCCTACTATACTCAATACGCCATGCGTTAAACAATCCTCTTGCTAGGGTCTGACCTTGAGACTTATTTATTGTTATTGCGAACGCTACAATAGTATAATTAAATCACATGTTTAAAGTCCGTTAACTAGCCCTTTATATGTACATATTTGTATTACGGCATCCAAACAATTTCATTGTAATTCTTTAACTATTAGCCGAGACCATTAACTAACCCTTCATATGTACATACTTAGGTTATGGATTAGCATCACAACTGTTCTAACCTTTTGTATCAAGTCCTGAGGTGCAACTCCCCTACTTCTACTTGCTCCTGGGGGTATTCAGAAACGACTGTAGATACCGACGCCATTTCTACTCCAGGCAACATATTAACCATTTCGTTATTAACAATCAAACAGTGCTTATTTTGTGGACGCAAAATTGATCGATCCTTCAAGTGGTTTTGATTAATTACACCAGGCTGAGGTTCAAATACCCAATCGGCTAAATCTCGCAAAATAGTCTCTTGTGGCACTAATCTTAATTTTTGATTCTGGGGAGAGTTCTCGCCCTTCTGTTACCGGCAAGAGGAAACTGAAATACCCAGATTCTCTGAAACGTATATTTATCGAGAGTTTAAAATACTTTACCGTTCCCTCAGTTCGCCCGCCAGGATTTTTTTAAGTTTTCCAGCATTTTAAAACCATACAAAATTGAAAATAGAAAAATGAAATTGTTCAAAATAGGTGAAAATGAGAATGCGTGTGTGAGATTTAGTTTTCATTTTAAAATTGCTCTATGTAAAATTTCAAAAATCTTTTCGAAATATGTATGTCGCAAATATCTACATTGTGAAGTGGATAATTCCACTTCGTTAGTTGCGGGGGCGTACCTGGTGCGTAACTCACTCACGCGGAGCCCTGGTGCTCCGCCGGCGCTAATGCCGGCCAACGCCTTCTGCTTGCAGGCTGTTGGTGTTGCCGGTCCTCGGTGTGCACTGCCGGCACTTACCGTTGTTGCTTGGTCCACTGGTTGGCGCTTGCTGTTTGCCAACAAGTCGCAGCAAAAAATAAGTTATTAAAACTTGATGTTTTCGATTTGAAAGCGCGCGAAAGAATGACTCTCCTTTATTTCTTATGTCAATCTTGAACTTATTTGCTAATGACTTA